>NC_083405.1:106652346-106955376 GCF_020745735.1 Hemiscyllium ocellatum
GGTCATTTACTTGAATAATAAAGGCTGCTTGATTATTTTTCTTGAAATGAATCACTTACGTTTCCCCTCATGTCTTTTTAACTTCTCACACAGTGCCTTGATTTCAGCCGTGAGAGGTGCTAGATGGCAAACTGTATTTCATTTGATAAAAATTATGGTCAAGAATGTGTTTCAAGTTTCTGACAGATTTGTTTCCAGTTGCCATTTAGTCCGAAGTATCCTTTACAGTGCAATCAATTAAATTCTCAACTGATTGTTGAACTTCTTAATAATTTATCAGTCAATTTTATGAGAATGGTAAAATTGAAACTTCAAATTAGAACACATAAAAAGTGTTCATTTTGTTTCCAAGTACAAACTTTGTGGTTTTGATTTTAACTGTTTTAAACTATGTTCTAAATGGTTTAAAACATTTGGGTTGGAAGCTGTGTGTCGTCACTGTAATGACTTATTGAGTTAGCGCATTTGAGTCATCACAAAAGTTAAAGATTTTATAAAGTATTAACATTCCCAATTTTGCCTGACTTTCAGACCCAACTTGATAGAAAGCCTGGATCAGGTTTGTGATGAACAAGTATTACTATTGACTGCAAGTGATCAGATTATAGCTGCAAGTAAATAGTCAGCACATGATATTACTCAGTAAAATAGTAATCCCGTTTTCAACTCCACTTTCATACACAGAGACAAACCCTAGTTTAACATTGTTATGGACAGAGGGGGACAACTGGGAGGATAGTTCAGTGGTCTTTATTCCCAGGTATTATCATTGAGATGATCTTTTGACTGTTCTGCTGACCAGTGCATTACTTCAGTCGTCTTTCTCAGGTTGCTTTCACTAGTTTGTGAAACACAAGATAACTGGTCAACTTATAAAACAGTTTCTTTCTTATCAGTTAATAATGAGTATACAACAACTATTGCAGGCAAGATAAACTAGTTTCTTCAGGTTTACAGTGAACTTTTTGTTCTCTCTCTCTTTCTTTCTCTCTCTCTCTCTCTCTCTCGCATGCACTCTGTCTTGCTGTCTCCCTCCCTCTCTCATTCCATCAAGTGTTTCCATTGGCAAGCCTACAGTTGCCTCATAGCCAATCACGCAGTTATTGGTAGGCAAAAAATCTGAGTCATTGGTCTATGGACCAGTGACTAGTTATCAATCAAGTTTTGTTTGACAACAAAAACTACAGCACTCCCTTCCCCTCCCCCCCCCCCCCCCCCCCCCCCGCCCCCATCCCAGCCCCTGCCTCCCCACCAACAACTTGTGCAACTCTGCCTGGTATAGGTGTAAACTTGCTGAAAATGTGTTGCTGGACATGAGCCCTTCTTCAGGAAGGTGTAAAATTACTTACTTTTCAAAACTACAGCCATTCATTAAAACAGTGGATTTTAAAACAGCTCCTTCTCATTTCAGTTCCCAGTTTTAAAAGAACACACAATAAGAAGAAACTGTCATTACAGCATGGTACCCCACAGGAATCAAGACATTTGGGGCATTTCAACTTCCAAATCTTGTATACTTAGCACAGTATAGTGTCTGGAAACTTTCCGATCCATTGGTTTGGGACAGTGAAAGCAAGTCAGCAACCTTAGCATGGCAAGATGTTAGATTAATGTCATATGAGATCTTCAGTAGCTGATGTCAGTGTTGCAAGTGATAAGCAAGCCCAAGGCCAGGGAGGCTTCTGCACTTCCTGTGCGGTGTTTGTTGTGGGGTAGGGCGAGGGTTTTGTGAGCACTCCTGCTCCACCTGGCTTACACAGAATTTCAAAAATACTGTAGCCTCATCTAGTCAATCCCTGCCCTCACCAGGCTTCCTTGGAAGGTTTGATATAGGGCCGGCCTTCCCCTGACTTGTCGTGAGCATTATCTCATGACACTGGTGAAATTACCCCCGGCTTTGGTGTCTACGTTAGCCTTCAGTTTGAAGCACTGTCAATAAGAGTGTGATGTCACTGAGCAGGAAATGTTATAGATGCAAGCTGCTAAGTGGACTCGGCCATCATCATAACCCATTCCCCACCTCATTCCGAATGGATTTATATTGCTGTTAGGGCATTGATAACTCAAGGGCTATTAATATTTGTAAACATGAGTAATGGGACTCGCTCTTGTTTCTCATTTGGACGATTGCTAGTATACCAAGTTAGCAACCCATAAATCTTGTAATTCAGCAGCAGCTTATGCCAAAGTATTAGCCTTTCACATAGTTAATTATTTTGAAATACGCTGTTGTTGGATAAGCAAATCTAATGGATCAAAATATCATAACTATCTGTGGAGAACCTGTATCAGTTGTATGTGGCTTAGCCTTTATTGTTGCTGCCTTGATTCCACATCCTGATGCTCCACATTGTGTATTATTGCACCAGGCCTTTATACATTTATAGTCATAGAGATGTACAGCATGGAAACAGACCCTTCGGTCCAACTTGTCCATGCCGACCAGATATTCCTTCCCAATCTAGTCCCACCTGCCAGCATCTGGCCCATATCCCTCCAAACCCTTACTATTCATATACCCATACAGATGCCTTTTAAATGTTGCAATTGTACTAGCCTCCACCACTTCCTCTGCAGCTCATTCCATACATGTCCCACCCTCTGCATGAAAAAGTTGCCTATTAGGTCTCTTTTGTATCTTTCCACTCTCACCTTAAACCTATGCCCTCTAGTTCTGGACTCCCAACCCAGGGAAAAGACTATATCTATTTATCCTATCCACACACCTTCTAATTTTATGAACCTCTATAAAGTCACCCCTCAGCCTCCGAAGCTGCAGGGAAAACAGCCCTAGCCGAGTTAACCTCTCCCTATAGCTCAAATCCTCCAACCCTGGCAACATCATAAAATTGAGATTTTTAAATATACATCAAAGGCAATCACATTTTTGAAGAACAAATCTAGAATGCACAAGATTGCAATTCCTTAATATGTTAAAACAATGGACTGATAAGCTTTCATCAGAATTTGAAATTTAATTTTAATACATGATCCACAGTTTGCTTCCAGTTCTCTTTCTGTCTCCACCTCCAAGATTGCTGACTCTTGGAATTGCATCCTGTTTGAACAGCAATTTGATTGGAAGTTATTACATTGAGATATTTTCCTTGTCCACACTATTATTCTATAAACACGCTTCCTAAGCTAGTCCTTTACCCTTCTATGACAGCATGAAAAATGAAGACCTCTTAATGTGACATACAAATTGTGTCAGATCATTTGTTTTCGTTTTGTGCAAAGACTAAAATCTATTTTTAAGTAGCACAGAATAATTTGAATGCTGGCTGAGTTACTATAGCTGAGTTGGATTGGTGAGGAATTTTCCTGTTTGTTGCCCCCCAATGGATACTGAGTTTTTAGAAATCTGTTTATTTTCCTTATTCAGGAGATCACATGCGTGCTGACCCACCTGAAAGCATGTTGTGTTGTGAAAGGCATCACAATTGTGTAGACTGGCTGGATGTATCGGGAGGTCTTGACCTGTTCATCATTGTTTATATATTTGCAATTGCCAGAAAAACATGTAATAAAATTTGCGAGGGAAATCACTGAAAGGAATATGATCCCCAAGGAATCCATCATCAGAATGAAGCTAATTCCTTCTTACATGCTCCCATTTCTTTAGTGTGTGTGTTATGATGATTTTGTGACGTTACTGCTGAGGCCACTTGTAACATTTGGAGCTCAATCATAGCCTCAATGGAGATGAGACTACTTTAAGTGGTTTCCAAGTAGTATCTTTGCCCTGATTTCTGGCCTATCCATGGTACCAAAACTGTGTTAGATGCCACCATACATTGTTGTTTCACTTCTTGTTAAAGTAGTTCTTCTATAACATGATGGTTGCGTAGTTGTGTAGCTCCACATTATAGAAAAATTGCGCTTTAGAAACAGTGCTTAAAGTGTTGGCAATGTAATTGTTTTAAAGCCAACACATGTTTTAAATTTTATGCTGTAGAAACAGTGTCTCCAATTCAATAATCGTGTTACAGAAAACTCACGACAAAGAAATGCATGTTCTAGCGGAATGACCTATACTACTCTTAAATATTAGTTATGTGTCAATACATGGTTATAAGGCTGTTACCTTTTATTTAAATTAAGCAAACACACAAGTCCATTAGAAAGCAGAAGAAATGAAAATAAAGCATAAGAACAAAGGCCAGTTATTTCATGCCTTCTTTTGTGTAAATAGCACTCAGCCCCAGTCAGGCAGCAGTGTCTATGTTCCATTTTCCTGACATTTGGCATGTTGGCTTTCCCAATTCATGGCAAGAATGTACTAATCTTGGCAACTTGCATGTTTTTGGGTTATAAATGATGTGCAAAGTATTCTCTCAAGATTTCAAATATATCAAAAGTAGAGTTTATTTCTTCAAAGAGTACATATTCCTGAACACAGAGATCTTAAGTGAGCTAACCTGCTGGTTGTAACTGTTATATCCAAGAATGTGTTAAATGCATCTTTTTTTGCATATGCTGTGAAGATTAAACAAATGCTTTTTAAATCCTGAAAATCTGAATTTGTACTGAAATCTGATTTGTAACTTGTGTGACAATGCATAATCTTAACAGCGTGAGGCAAGTGGCCGGCTTGAGACAATCTTCTATGACATGATTAACAGTAATATTAATCAACTAAGTAGAAAGAAGCAGTTCCACAGATAAACCCAGCAATGTCCCTGTAATTTAGATGGCACTGAGCATTGGATTGCCTTGTGGCTTCTATGTTTATATTCACAACACGTTCATACAGCAGTAAATCCATGCAGTTCACAATTAATTGCTAATGGGATTTTGTTCGAAGGCAGCAATCATCCTCGATGCCTGAGTATTTGCTTTTGATCCAAAAGGAAGGTAGCCTTTGTCTCTGTTATGATTAGCAGTTATATTAGCCCAGATTTTGCAGTTGTAATGATGGTGAAATTGCCAATACTCACATTGACACATTTAATTCATGGAAACTTGACAGTTGGCAGGTGTTCAAAATACAAAACTAATTTGAGGGCTTCTCCTTTTGACTGTAAAATCATGGTCAAAAATCCTTTAAAATGTTGCATCTTAATGAAAAGTTGTATCGAGGTTTTTAAGTGTACCAAGTCAGAAATATTGTTGTACAACCTCTTTTTGGCTCTGGAAAACTAATTTAATGTTTGTGTAAGATCAGGTCTTATTCATTAGGAAAATTCAACTGTTTGTATTTATTAATGATATTTCAGATTCTGATGTTTATGTCCCAATTTTTATTTCACTCTATGAAATGAATTAAACGTGAAAAATGATCATTGTATTTCATTTCTTATCTGAGAGTTCCTTAGTCTGACTGGTGGTTTATTTCTCTTGATAAGATCATGGGCGGCACGGTGGCACAGTGGTTAGCACTGCTGCCTCACAGCGCCAGAGACCTGGGTTCAATTCCCGCCTCAGGCGACTGACTGTGTGGAGTTTGCACATTCTCCCCGTGTCTGCGTGGGTTTCCTCCGGGTGCTCCGGTTTCCTCCCACAGTCCAAAGATGTGCGGGTCAGGTGAATTGGCCATGCTAAATTGCCCGTAGTGTTAGGTAAGGGGTAAATGTAGGGGTAGGGGTATGGGTGGGTTGCACTTCGGCGGGTCGGTGTGGACTTGTTGGGCCAAAGGGCCTGTTTCCACACTGTAAGTAATCTAATCTAATCTAATCACCATTGTTGAATGCTTTAAGATCTTCTTGAATGGGTGCTGGATTTAAATTAATATCAGGGAAGGGAAAATCGGTGTCCAAGGCAACACTAGATCTTTCAGTGAGATCGGTTAGCTGATGAGTACAAAATCCAGACTATTCTTTTATTCCCCCTTCAATTTCTTCAAAGGTTGCTGATTCCTCCTGCCCATCTCATGATCCAAATTACGATTCTTATGGTTCTACAAGTTTCAACATTGAGTGTTGATTGGTTTATTGAACAACAAAGAAGAGTTGGTAAAAAGGGTCCAAATTCTGTCTTTCCTCTAACCTTTGCAGATTTGCATTTTGAGGTTTTGGAAACAATTCTGAATGGGAGCCATTGCTAACTTTCCCAGACTCCCTCATGTCAGGATTCTGAGGCCAGTTGTAGAATCCTTATCATTGGATAGATGAAGATTTGCTAACTGAAATAAATTACACAAGTCAAATAAATACAATTATTAATTATGCCATAATAGATAGCACAGGATTTTCATGATAAGATTTTATCTCTTTTTACCCACAATATTCTGCCAATATTGCACAATATTAATTTTAGACATTTCCATTTATGAAAACATCATTAGTGCATTATGTCAAATCAAAATCTCTTGACCACATTTTCGTAATAGATATATAATTACGTGTTTAAAATTCATCTCAGAAAGTTGCTAATTATTAAGATAAAAATGGACATTGAAAACTAAAATGAGATGAACTGAAATGACCACCTTCTGAACTGTGCCATGCTATGACACTATGAAAAGCGCTGAGCTGACTGAGGTGCTTTTAAATGCAATACAGCCTGAAGATAATTTTAAAGTAAGTGAAATTTTATGAACTGTTAAGCTGTGATCATTAGTATCTTAAATAGACTTTGTCATGAAAAGAAATTTGTTTTTACAAGTTGAATGAGCTTTTCAAGAACTGATGTTCTAGGCAAATTGAACTTTATTGTCTTGTTCGCCCCTAACAGGTCTAGATGGTTAGATCAACTTGTGTTCAGCTATCTGTAATTGGTCTTTCAGTTTGTCTACAAACAATAGTTCTATTTTCTGCATAGTTCTCTGGTTCTTCTCCGAATCCTCTCATCCATCATTCTTGTGCCAGGTTGACGTTCCTTTCCCATTTCCTGCTGAGTTAATTTAACGATTTGTTTTTCTCCTACACTTCGTGCTCTTTAGTAACTTCACCATGGAAATTCTCTTATATTCAGTTTCCAGCCTGAATTGAGTTGGATTAGCTGAAGGCTGGAGTGCCACATTTTAATTACCAAATAATGCTTAACTGGTAAACAATGTCTCAAATATTGTACTGTATAATTTGGGAAGGGATGAGGTAAAAACCTGGGCTAAATGCCAAGTCTTTTTCTGGGTCTTAGCTTTGCAAGTTTAGCAGTGCTTTCTGACTTGCCATTCTGTTATGGATGCCTTGGTAAGCTGATGTTATTACTAAACCCAATTGAACACGTTCCACGAATGAAGTGGTTGTCCCATTGTCTGGCTTGTCCAATATCTACTTCTTTTTAGCCAAGTTGCCCATTGCTTTGGAATGAAGAGATATTCTAATAATAGAGTCAATTATTAATCTGTGTTCATTTTAGGGCTTTTCATGATCTTAGACCTCATGGCTAGTGGACAGTGATAGTGACATCAAAGATGGTTACTGCCATTTGTGTTTCTTGACAACTCAAAAATGATATTTTGCAGACATGTAAAGTTTTTTAAATGCAGTGATGATAATGATTTGGAATGAGATGGCAGTCGATGCATATGTGGCCTGTAGATGGAATAGCAACCGATCATCAATGTAGCAATGTCTAGATCTTGGTCATGTTTTCGGTCAATTTTCACAGAGCCAGGATTGCTAGATCAAAATACTAAGACTTCAACTGAAGTAATGATCATATACAGGCTGGAATAAATCTCTAGAGGCTTCAGGTTGTCCTGAAGCATGCTAGCGATATTGCAATTGCCACTTAATATTACCGTATAATGACTTTACACTGGACGTCCTGAGAGTTTGGATTCTCTCACTAATTTTGACTGCTGCCCAGAGATGATTAATCATTTCATAATTTAAAGTGACAGGAGACCTTTCCACAATGTAAATGAGATCAGGGTTGCACCTTTTCTGAATTAAAGACTCATTTATTATTTTATGGTTGCAGGGCTCAAAATCCTGACTGAATTACTTGACTGAAAATCCTGCTATGTTTCCAAATTGTTCATGGAGGCTGCCCTTCTTTTCCTTTCTTGATTAACTGAGGTTGCAGAATGCAATTTCAAGAATAAAACAAAATCTTTCTAAAATATGTCAGTTTTCCAAGAGAACTGGTTTCCTACTAATTATTTAAAAGCTAACCGTGATAAGGAATAGGGAAAACCAACCAGATTTCCTACTTGCAATTACTATTCAGTAATTTACAATAGTAGTTGGGACTCTTCATAGTTTTGCTATTAAATATTATTATTCTTTTGATCCAGTTGAATGAATATTAATACCTGAGGTCTTTCATCCAATTAAATATCTCATCTGTCTTCTTTCTGTATCCCTTCATACTGTATTTGCATGGTTTTTAACCAGCTATTGCTGACCTGTTTGGATATAAGCTGTGCTCCACATTCATTTGCCACACTTGTTGACTTTTGCATCATGAAATATCTTGTCAGGTAACCTCACCTGGTGTCCACACTATTGCAGTCATTTTCCTTTGCTCTTCCTACTCTCTCCTGTGTTCCACTGGCTGAAAACTCTGAACATCTCTATTTTCTTTCAACTGTGCTGTACAGTCATGGATCTGAAAAGTTAACTCTGTTTCTACTCTGAGATGCTACCTAGCCTGTTGTTTTCCCAATTTTGTTTTGGTTCTTATTTAAGATTTCCCGCATCTACAGTAATCTGATTTTATTTTCCTCATCAAATATAGTCCCCTCGTTTGTACTTTGTATCATGGAGTTTGATAAAGTGTATTTGGCAGTATAAATGGTCCAGCAAATATTTTGTTTAAATTCATAATTGGGATTGTTTGTACTAAAAACAATTCCATATTTATAAAACACACAATTTCATTGGTCTTGTACACCTGCAGTCTCACTTTCAGGAAATCATGCCCTCAAATCTCTTTTTTTGTGTTTTTCCATTATGTATGCAACACCATTCCTCATTTTTTTTTCTCCCATCTCATACTCAGTGATACTGTATTTCATGTATAATTGTCTATCCATTCCTCCAACCTGCATTTTCTCAAAATGTTTATTTTCTACTTTCTCTTGAGTAACTTGCTCCTTTAATGTCATCATTGTGATGCTCTCATCACATGAATGAAATGTTTAAAAAAGTTGAAGTCCTACCCTAACGCTCTTTCTTAATCACCCATTAATTTGCTTACAGTGCTGTTCCGTTCTCACTTGCATTCACTTCACTTTAAAATCGGGGAAAGAAGTCTTAAATGAGTTTGAAGTAGGTATCCTCCATTTAAAGAAAATATACATTGCTCAGAAAGTATATGGTACATACTGAGTAACTAATGTTTAAAATGTGGAGATTATTCCATATGATAAAATTATTTCCACATCTCACTAGCAGCATAAACAACATATTTGTGAAGACGAGCTGTAACCGTAGCAACTCCCTTGTCAAGTCAGAGCGTCAGCGGTACACATCAGATTCCTTGCTTACGTCGAATAATAGTGTAAAAATTATAAGGTAAACAAAATAGAGACAAATGTCTTTACAATCTCACGTTGTTATGGAGTCCTTTTTAACAGGTAAGTAATTACAGTAAGTGATAACGTCACAAGTAATACCATGACCAGCGTGAAACTGAAGCATGCTCCAAGTTCTGAGACAATTCTGCATTTTGCAACTTTGTGATTGCCAACACATTTTATTTGCTTTGTTTTTAGCTACACTCTATTTGACTAAAACAGTGTTTAATTTTTGGAAGGGATGAGCAGATGTATTTAAGTGGCTGATAAACGGGGCTGAGTTGTAAGGAAAGGTTGTGGGAGGGAAAGAAATCTAACTTCTTAAAACGAGGTGCATGAAAGTGAACTATTTCTGAGGTGGGAATAAAGAAAGGAAGGATAATCCTGTGGTTCTATAGTGACTCTTGCACATTCAGCATGTTTCAAAAGAAAATTGCAACACATGCAGTATTTCTGTTGTGTAGCCAAGTGCAGCAGTTGATTTATGCACAATAAGCACAAATAACAATGAACTGAAATCATTCATTATCAGATAATTCATTATTGGTCTTGCTGGTTGAGTGATACATATTGGTCAAGATTCCTTGCTCATCGCCACATTTGGGGGATTATCCATTTGAGGGATCAAATGTGTCCTTGATTTTATATATCATCTGAAAGCTGGTATTTCTGACAATACTATGATTCCTCACTACTGCACTCAGGAAAGATTTGTGCTCAAGTCCTGGAGACCTTGAGATCGTGATCATCTAATAAAACCAAAATACTGTTTTGTATTAAATTGCAGTTTTAGTATGAGAAATAAAGGATAAAGCTAATAAACAGCAAATTTACGACTGACATTGAGTAGTAAATATTGAAGGTTGATTCTTAGAGAAGATCTTTAAATGAAAGTCTTAGAGGTGAGACCTTGGGAGTCCTTGAAGGTTACATGTTAAGGTAATCTTCGCTGATAGAATGATCTCGATCTCACTAAATGATGGTCTGCACCTGTGCCTTTATGATCATGTCAGGTCAGCTGGTAACTTCTATAACTCAGCTTGAGATGTCACCATGTCATCATCTTCACTTACAAAATACACATTCAGTGAATGCATGTGAAACATTCTCTGTTTATTTAGGAAAAGCACACTTGACTCTCTGAGTTTGAATGCTGTGATAATCACTTGTTGTAACAGTGACCTTGCTGCTGAAATGTGCCAGGTTTTGAATAACTCTGTAAGTCACATGCAAAAAATAATTTGTTTGAAATCAGGCCATCACTTTGTCAATTAACTTCCAACCTATCCACTTGATTTTCACTTTATTTAACTGGCACAGATAGCTTATAAATCATTTACGATTGTTGTTTGTGTGATTTGGCCTGGCTTTTATTGATAGCAAATGGAATGCATTTTATTTACTATCAATTAAATCAGAAAAGAAAAATATACATCACAATTAGACATGAATTTTGTTTCCTTTTATGTGACTTACGTTTGTGAAGAATAGTGTTCCAGTGACCTATTTGTGTAGGTCTTCAGATAGGCACTTATTCATTCATTGTGCACCTCAACTTGTTTTGCCTCTGTGGACATTGAAGTGGACAGTGATCACGAAGTTTAGTTGGTAGCTGTGAATTTGTTAGCCCATTTTTTTTGTTAGTCTGGAACTGCCCTTTTGCATGTCTTACTCTCTGTATCAGTAAGGAAAACGGGAAGCTATTTTTTTTCCTCCAATCAGTAGTGATTTCTCTTGTGAACTCTATATGCTGTATTTCAAATAAAAGTTTACGATTAGACTTCTTGCGCAGAAAGTGCATTTCCATGGCTTTCTTATCCATGTATCCCATCATGCAATAGCATTGAGTAAAATATTCTTGCATCATTATGTTGACCTGGTATGAGTGGATTGTGGAAGTAGAAGTAACTTCCAAGAGACAATTGCATATTTCTTTCATTCATTCACAGAATGAAGGTGTCACAGACCATCCCAGCATTTATTGCCCATCCCCAATTGCCCAGAAGTCAGTCAAAGAAAGAAAATCAGAGTTCTGGAAAGCCTGGGGCAGTGGGGCTTGATACAGCTGCACAGGCCTCCAGCCTCCAATGTTGTTGGATTATGTCCTTGTTTATTCTGGGGGCAGGAGATGGATGAGTGACAATGTGATCAAGGGAAATGAAGATGGCAAACTCAGGATGTGACTTAGACAGAGAATTCAAAGATCTTGATCCAGCACCTGTAAAGCAGTGATGATACATGCTGGAGTCATGTGACGAGAGCATCTCTTGCTCTGTTGGTCGATGTGATGGAGGTAACCAGTTTGTGACTTGCTGCTAAAAGAGCCTTGATATGCTGCAGAACATCCTGTAGATTGTATACTCAGCAGTCATGGTGAATGGCTTGAGCTAATGGTAGTTCATCTTTTTGTTGGTCTGAAACTGCCAGTTGGCTGCATAGTTTACTCACTGTATCTGTAAGGAGGGTGGGAAGCTGTTTATACCCTTTCAGTGGTGATTTCTCTGTATACTGTATTTTCAATAAAGGTCTACTATTAGACTTGGATGAGGTGCTGATTTTGCTAACTATGTTGCCTGAATGATAAATATTTTATTTTTTCAATTATTTCCTTAGATTTAAACATGGAATTTAACCCTTCGGATCACCCTCGTGCTAGTACCATGTTCTTGAGCAAATCTCAGACAGACGGTGAGTAATCAAAAATGCATAATATCGAGCATGCTCCATTATTGGTGGGAAGTTTTGCCTAAATTTTACCTTGCTATGCAAATTATAAGAAATAGAAGTCATAAAACAGCCAAACCATCAGGTTAACCTTTAAACTTCCATTATGTCAGCTTGCAACTGTCTTGCATTTTTGGTATTTCTACCCCGTCAACCCCAATAGAATATCGTCACGTGACCAGAACTGCAAAGATGCAAACCCAGAGATGACTTGGCCACATCTTTTACACTATAAATGTTGCAGAAAAGTGCTGAGAGTTTGTTGCAACAAAACACAACTATCTTTTTGATGAAACATTAAATCAAGTCCGTTTTTGCATGCTCCTGCGTATGTAAAAGTCCCAGGGCACATTTTGAAGAGGGGAGTTTGGCCTGGTGTGGTGGACATCACATTTCTTTAAACATTATCTTAAAACAGGTTCTCTTGTTATTTAATAATTTGATGTTGTTTTGAAAATGAGCCACGGGCATAAAGAGCTTTTTAAAACTAGTCCAATGCTTGAAATGTTTTCAGAAGTGTGATAATGTGCTATATCAATATGAGAGCCTTTATTGTTCGCAAATCACATGATTGTCGGGTTGTATTGTCAGGCCTTTTTCAGGTTTCAGATGTGAAGGTGCAATTCTGTTCCTCATCCATCAGCCATGACACTTAATTAAGATGCAGTTTCGCAATTAGCAAAGCCTCTTCTGAATGAGTGTTTGAATAATTCAAAAGAATAGGTGCCTGACTGTAACGTGTCTCATGTCTCCGTCTCTTAATAGGTAATTTGGTGTTTATAAGATGCTTAACAGTATGCAGCAGGAATTTTTAATTGGAAAATTGGTTTAGGATACTGTGTGGCTTTAGTTTACCACCCATACAGAGAAGGATTCTATATTGTACTGTGCCACATTGTTATTATAAGCATCAGGCAGACTGAATGCTAAAGACCAACAATGACTTGTTAGCAAAGTTCACTTCACTACCAGTGCTCTATTTATGATTACCAGAATGGAAGCTATTCAGTCGTAGGGTAAGCTTTCAACGATTTGTATTGCTTGTTTTCTTCTTGAACAATCAAAAACCTGATGGTGGTACGTCTCCTGGAAGAAATTTTAGTTCCTTGATTTTGCCCACTGCCAGCCAGTTAGAGAAATGATGGTTGTTAAAAATGCTAGAAAGTGTGTTTAGACTTGATTCTTCTGTGCTAGGAATGAGGGATATACATATAGAGACTTCGGCTTTTGGATTCTTAGAGGAAAGAATAATAAACAAATTTGTCAGTTAACTTTTTAATTACATTCCTGATGAGTGCAGCTTTAAATGAGAAAACATGAGGCAAATCTGATTTTTCTGTTACGATCGATGTAAAAACTGTACTTGGTTTTCCTGGCAGAAAAAGCGTTACACCCTGGAGACTGAAGTACTGTACGTTCCTAAATGCCTGAATTCATAGACAAACTAACTATTAAAATGAATAAATTTAAACTGTGACAGGAGTGTGCTACCACTTTGTAGGCTGCTTGCTGCCTCTCCAGCTCATCACTCCTCCCACTCCCTAGGCTGCCTCCTTCCCACTTCCCCTGCTTGCCATTTCCCTCCCCTGAACTCTGTGTGAGCCAAGCCAGAAGCAAAATGGAAGCAAATGGGTCATGTAACACTGCAACATGCGCAAAACCCGTGGGAGTTCTTTAGCTACCGTTGATAAAAAAAAACTTGGTAGTTCTTCCCCAGCATGTGATACAATAAATACAGTAACTTCAGCTCCAAGGTAGACATCGTTTACCTTCCATGATTTTCACTTTTCAGATATTTTTAATTTCAAACCTGTACTTTATTCATATAATATCTTCATATTCATAGTCCCTAAAGCAGTTTGGTTCTGTAAAATAGCATTTGAAGAAACAAACAAACATCAGAGTTTGAGTCTACTTACTTTATGCTAACTTTCATTAGCCCAGCATTGCAAAGAACTGCAAGACAGAGTCACAACCTTTTCTCCAAGGCTGTCTGTTTCACTTTGTCCAGAAGTAAGGGTAAAGACAATGCAAAAGCCAGAACTACACTATAGTAAACAACAATCTTTACGATCCTTGCTTTACCCACTCGTGCGAGAGAATAATGAGCTTAAATCTATTTCAGCCAATTTCCACAAACACTTGTGGTGAAGTCTGATTTTAGACTAATTAGTGAGGGGGAGGGTTCAGTTGAAGCTAAGTATGGTCATGGTTTTGGAGATCGGTCATCTCAGTTCCAGAACATCTCTGCAGGAGTTGCTCAGGATAGCTTTCCTAGGACGAACTATCTTCGGCTGCTTCATCAATGACCTTCCCTCCATCATAAGGTCAGAAGTGGGGATGTCCACTTATGATTGTACAATGTGTAGCACCACTCACAACTCCTCAGATAGAGAAGTGGTCCATGTCCAAATGCAACAAGATCTGGACAATATCTCAGTTTGGCTAACAAGTGGCAAGGACAGTACTGCTGTGGCAGAAAGGATTTTTGTGGAATTGTCTGTCGAGGTAGTTTGGGCTGAGGTTAGAAACAGGAAAGGAGAGGTCATCTAGTTGGGGGTTTTCTATAGGCCTCAGAATTATTCCAGAGATGTAGAGGAAAATGTAGCATACATAATTTTGGATAGGAGTGTCATTAACAGGTAGTTATGGGAATACTATATTCAAGTACTTTAGATGGGTCATATTTTGTCCGATGCGTGCAGGAAGGTTTCCTGACACAGTAATGCAGACAGGCCAACAAGGGGTGAGGCCACACTAGATTTAGTACTGGGTAATGAATCCAGCCAGATGTTAGATTTAGAATTAGGTGAGCACTTTGGTGACAGTGACCACAATTCGGATATGCTTCCTTTAGTGATGGAAAGGGATAGGTATATGCCGCAGGACAAGAGATATAGCTCAGGGCTAGGCAATTACGATGCGATTAGGCAAGATTTAAGTTGCATAGGATGGGGAAGGAAACTGTAGGGGATGGGCACAATTGAAATGTGGAGCTTAATCAAAGAATGGTTTTGTGTGTGGGAAATCATGTCTCTCAAATTTGATTGAGTTTTTTGAAGAAGTAACAAAGAGGATTGCTGAGAGCAGAGCAGTAGATGTGATCTATATGGACTTCAGCAGTAAGGCATTCGACAAGATTCCCCATGGGAGTCTGATTAGCAAGGTTAGATCTCATGGAATAAAGGGTGAACTAGCCATTTGGATACAGAACTGGTTCAAAGGTAAAAGTCAGAGGGTGGTGGTGGAGGGTTGTTTTTCAGACTGGAGGCCTGTGACCAGTGGAGTGCCACAAGGATTGGTACTGAGTTCTCCACTTTTTGTCATTTACATAAATGATTTGGATGCGAGCATAAGAGGTACAGTTAGTAAGTTTGCAGATGACACCAAAATTGGAGGTGTAGTGGACAGCGAAGAGGGTTACCTTGGATTACAACAGGATCTTGACCAGGTGGACCAATGGGCTGAGAAGTGGCAGATGGAGTTTAATTCGGATAAATGTGAGGTGCTGCATTTTGTGAAAGCAAATCTTAGCAGGACTTATACACTTAATGGTAAGATCCTTGGGAGTGGCGCTGAACAAAGAGACCTTGGAGCGCAGGTTCATAGATCCTTGAAAGTGGAGTCGCAGGTAGATAGGATAGGAAGAAGGCATTTGGTATGCTTTCCTTTATTGGTCAGAGTATTGAGTACAGGAGTTGGGAGGTCATGTTGCAGCTATTCAGGACGTTGGTTAGGCCATTGTTTGAAAATGTGTACAATTCTGGTCTCCTTCCTATCTGAAAGATGTTGTGAAACTTGAAAGGGTTCAGTAAAGATTTACAAGGATGTTGCCGGGGTTGGAAGATTTGAGCTATAGGGAGAGGCTGAATAAGCTGGGGCTGTTTTCCTTGGAGCGTCGGAGGCCGAGGGGTGACCTTATAGAGCAGGGGTGGGTAATTAATTCTTCCAAGGGGCCACATGGGAAACCTGAGTTGTGTTGGAGGGCCGAAACACCAATAAGTTGAACATAATTCTACTCAGTATTAATTTTCTCCCATTGTAAAAAGTACTAAATTGCATAATTTTGCACTGAAAAGAGTAAGGATATTCTGTTACAATCAAGATATGAAATTGTGGAGTAGGTCAAATATAGAAGAAATAAACATTAAAAACAATAATTTCAGTATTTCATTTTATTTTTAACATGTTAATCTCACAAACCAATAATGAAAAGTTGTTTCATTATTGTTCAGAATTACAAACAACAGACAACTCTACAAAAAGCAATAAGTGCTTTTGATGTTTTTCAGTTCATTTTACTTGTTTAGTGAGAAAAATCTAGTCTGTTTTGGGCTTGAACAAGCGCACTGAAATCTGGTTGAATGTCTGAGGTGGATATGCGAAGGACAGCTGAGAGGTGATCATCAGTGATAGAGGATCTGTATTTGGATTTGTTGAACTTCATCACTGAGAATGTCTGTTCGCACATATAGGTAAATCCAAAGAGGACTAGAATCTCCTGAGTATGCCTCCTCATGTGTGGAAAGTTCTCCTCTTTGAGAGAAGAGTGAAAATCAAGCAGTGAGACTGACCTAAAAGTACTCTGCCAGAAGTGTGTCAGACTGCAGATCAATGAGTTCAAGCTGAACGTCACTAGGTGCATTCTCCACATTGCATGTAAATGGGGAAAAAAATCATGTGCATTTCATTCTCAACTGTTTTAAAGTCTTGAAATTGCCTTGAAAATTCACCATGCAGTGCTCCTAACATGGATGAGTACCTGTGGAGGTGATCAGCTGAAGGTGCAGCTTCCTTCCGTGTTGGCAAGTGGGTGAGTGAAGCTGCAACCTTCTCATAAAAGCCTTCACCAAATTGTACATTTCATGCACAAAAAGGCCCTTGCACTGCAGTTTCACATTTAGTTCATTCATCAGTGCAGTCACATCAACAGCAAAATCAAGATCTGCAATCCAGTCTGCATCTGAAAGCCGTGGAATGTCATTCCCTTTCTTCACATAGAAATCTTGAATCTCTTCTCTCAGGTCCTATACACTTTTCAGCATTTTGCCCAGGCTGAGCCACCTGACAGCTCTGTGGTAGCCTATGTCACAATGTTCAGTCTCATTTTCCTCCAAAAGTGCAACAAACTGCCTGTGATTCAAAGCTCTTGCCCTGATGAAGTTAACTATTTTAGTTACAACATCAACCACATGGTTAATTTTTAACACTGACTTACACAACTCTTCCTGATTTTTAATACAAAGCAAAAATACCAATTTCTGTTCGGGGTCAATTTCTGTCACTTTATCCTGCATTCTCTTTAAGAGTCCAACATTTTTTCCCGTTAGATTTGGACAACCATCCGTTGTCACACCCGCCAGCTTGTCCCATTTTAGTCCCAACGTGTTCCAACCATGCATTTACCTCCGTGAACAAATCATTACCAACTGTTGTTCCTTTCATTGACTGCATGGCTGCCAGCTCCTCCGTGATTTTAGAGTCTGTGGTTATCCCATGTACGAAGATGAGTAGCTGGGCTGTGTCACATATGTCACAGCTGTCATCCAAAGCTTAGGGAAAAAAGTCAAAAGTGACTGCTCTGTGCTGTAGCTGAAGCTCCAGATTTCTCGCGATGTCCCCAATCCTTCTCGTTACAGTTGTCGGGAGAGGGCCACGTTCTCAAATGCCTCCTTTTTCTCCGGGCATATTAGTTCTGCAGAGTCCAACAAGCACTCCTTAATAAACTCTCCATCAGAAAATGGTTTACTGTTTCTGGCGATTTTGTGGGATATGACCTAACTTATCTTGGCATGAGCTGACATTTTGAGGGCTAGCCAGCAAGCATCACTTTTAGCTGTTCACGCACGCACCTACACGCACATGTGCGTCCATATGTAAATAAAAAAAGCATCCTTTTCAAAACATAAGCAACACAGTTGTATTGCGTGCATGGTGTAAATACTTTTTCATTTATGTTCAAATTTAAGACTGACATCATGCGGGCCAGACAGGAATGACCAAAGAGCCGGATATGGCCCGCGGACCATAAAATGCCCAGGTCTGTTATAGAGGTTTACAAAATTATGAGGGGCATTGATAGGGTAAACAGACAAAGTCTTTTCCCTGGGGTGGGGGAGTCCAGAACTAGAGGGCATAGGTTTAGGGAGAGAGGGGAAAGATATAAAAGAGACTTAAGGGGCAACTTTTTCACAGAGGGTGGTACGTGTATGGAATGAGCTGCCAGAGGAAGTGGTGGAGGCTGGTACAATTGCAACGTTTAAGGTGCATTTGAATGGGTATATGAATAGGAAGGGTTTGGAGGGATATGGGCCAGGTGCTGGTAGATGGGACTCAGTTGGGTTGGGATATCTGGTCGGTGGGTCGGGTACATTTTGGCACCGATCATTTGGCCTGCTGTTTTGGCTCTAAACTGTTTTGGCGCTCATTACTTTGGCACTGAGCTGTTTTGGCACCAATTCAGAATAAAAAAAAGTCTTGTTTGGTTAAAGAAGAGAGGATGACTAACGACCCGATGTAATTTTCTCAACTAGCAAGAGCTGACAGTCAAAGCTGTAGATTCAAATCGCGTTTTGTAATCATTTTTTCATTTAACAATTGTTAATAGTCACCTACTGCCTTGATGATACTTAAGCCCTTCTGTCTTCACATTGGAAAGCTGTAATACAGTTTTCTTTCTGTTTTCTTGTAGACCCCATACCAGAAATGGCTGAAAACATTCTAAGCAAGAGAGACAAACCAAAATTTTTACATGATGGTTATCTATGTGTATTGGCCAAAGTAATGACCGCCAAAACAGTTTAGAGCCAAAAGGGTGGCCCCAAATAGCCCCATTCCGCTGGTCGGCATGGACAGGTTGGACCGAAGGGTCTGTTTCCATGCTGTACATCTCTATGACTCTAATAGTCTTCCCTTTCACCCTGACAGGAATATACTTTCTCTGGACTCTCATTATCTCATTTCTGAAAGCTTCCCATTTTCCAGTCATCCCTTTACCTGCGAACATCTGCCCCCAGTCAGCTTTTGAAAGTTCTTGCCTCGTACTGTCAAAATTGGCCTTCGTCCAATTTAGAACTTCAACTTTTAGGCCTGGTCTATCCTTTTCCGTCACTATTGTAAAACTATTTTAGTGTCGATGAGCAGAGAGATTTTGGTGTCCATGTACATGGATCCCGGAAAGTTGCTACCTAATTTGATCAGGTTGTTAAGAAGGCATCTGGTGTGTTAGCTTTTATTGGTAGACAGATTGAGTTTCAGAATCCTGAGGTCATGCTGCAGCTGTATGAAAGTCTGATGCGACTGCATTTGGAGTATTGCGTCCAGTTCTGGTCACTGCATTAGAGGAAGGATGCAGAAACTTTGGAAAGGGCTCAGAGAAGAATTACAAGGATGTTGCCTGGTATGGAGGGAAGGTTATATGAGGAAAGGCTGAGGGACTTGAGGCTGTTTTCATTAGAGGAAGAAGATTGAGAGATAACTTAATTGAGACATAGAACATAGAAAAGTACAGCACAGAACAGGTCCACAATGTTGTGTCGAGGTTTAATCCTAATGTAAAATATAATAACTTAACCTACGCACCCCTCAACTCACTGCTCTCCATGTGCCTGTCCAGCAATCGCTTAAATGTCCCTAATGGCACTTATATGTCCCTAGAGACATATAAGGTAATCAGAGGGTTAGACAGGGTAGACAGTGAGAACCTTTTTCCTAGTAAGAAGGGATATAGCTTTTAAATAGAGAGGTGATAGATATAGGACAGACCGTCAGAGGTAGTTTCTTTGCTCAGAGAGTGATAGGGGTGTGGAGCAATAGTAGACTCGCCAACTGTAAGGGCATTTAAATGTTTGTTGGATAAGCATATGGATGATAGGCTTCAGATTGGTTCCACAGGTCGGTGCGACATCGAGGGCCGAAGAGCCTGTACTGTGCTGTTATGTTCTATATTCTATTCACCCCTTGCAAATGGCAGGCCATGATCATCACCAAAAAAAGACAATCTAACCACCGCCCCTGGACATTCCATGGTGTTACCATCGCTGAATCCCTCCATAATCAAAATCCTGGGAAGGCTATCATTTACCAGAAACTCAGTTGGACTCACCACGTAAACACAGTGGCTACAAGACCCGGTTAGAGGCTAGGAATACAGTGGGTGAGTAACACACCTCCTGATTTCCCAAAGCCTGTCCACCATTGACAAACCACAACTCGAGGAGTGTGTTGGAATACTCCTGACTTGCCTGTTTGAGTGCAGCCTCAAACACACTCAAGAGGCTTGATGCCATTCACGCCAAAGCAGTCCGCAACATTGGCGCTGCCTCCATCAGCGTCTACTCCCTCCATCACCGATGCTCAGTTGCAGCAGTGTGTATGGCACAGTGCCTCAGGCTGCCAGGGATCCAGGTTCGATTCCAACTTCTGATGATTGTCTGTGTGTAGTTTGCACATTCTCCCTGTGTCAGCCATGATCTTGTTGAATGGCATGGCAGGCTTGAGGGGCCAAATGGCCTACTCCTCCTATTTCTTGTGTTCGGACAATTTTGCTATAGCGATGTGATAACGATGCCTGCTGTTAAATCGATTTTCCCTATGGCCTTCAACTCCAAATAGTTTTGCGTACCAAGTTGTTGAGAGAATGAGTTGATGTCACAGCTCAAATTCCAAATTTGAGGGAATGGAGACTGAGAAGAGGAATGGTGTTTGTGAACACATTTCACATCATTAAAGGGTCTGCTTATAGTGACCGGACTTATCTTTCATTGGAAGCGTTAATGGAGAAATGCAACAAATTTCGAAAAAAATCCTATGAGGGCCAAAGACAAGATGCGATCTTTAATGAAGTTAATGAGAAGCAGTGCAATCAGGCCACAAGATTTGGATGGTTGTTTTTAATTAGCCAGCAATGTTAACATCCCATGGATTTTTGAAAAAATAGATGGAGCACCTGTTCCTTGCAAGAGTGACGTATGTGTTTGTTCAGTTGACTAAGAGTTAACATGTGGAAAAAGTGTGATGTTCCAAGCTAATTGATTTAGGGAAGTGCTATTTTATATTTTCAATAATAGCACAGCCTCAAGAGCTTAGAGTGAATTGCTTGTAAGGAGACTGTTTAGTTCAGTTCACTGGTTGTCTTGTTTGCAATGCAGAGTAATACCAGCAGCATGAATTCAGTTTCTGGACTAGTTGAGGTTACCATGAAGGACTCTCCTTCTGAACTCTCTCCTCAACTGAAGTGTTGTGTCCTCAGGTTAAACCACTACCAGTTGTCTCTCTGTCAAGATAGATCAGTTCTATGGTCCATAGAATTAGAATTAGAATCCCTACGGTGTGGAAACAGGCCGTTCGGCCCAACAAGTCCACACCGACCCTCCCATAGGACTATGGTGGCTTTTACAGATGGTTAACAGATGAATTAACAGTGGATTGGTGTTTGGAAAACAGATATGCAGAAACTGGAGAAAAATTGTAATTCATTTGTAATTGTATTGTAATTTTGTTTGACAAATTGGGCTTTGATAAAAATTAGTGCAGAGAAAAACCTTTAATAAAGGTTAAATGGAATAGATTTTATTAATATAAATAATACATTGCACTCAAGTGTCATTAAAAACTAAAAGTGTTTCTTTCTGTCTAATCATCTGAATGAAATAAATTGTCGAAGGTTTATGCTTGCTTTTGAGTCGGTAGGAGATTGAGGATTGTGGTAACAAATACTATTCTAATTGCTAGAAAGCATTTGGCTAAAGATGCTTAATGATGTTGGTGCATGTGCATCTTGGACCCATTAGAAATTAATGAAAAGGTTCACATTTAGGAGGCTTTTTAAAAGTCAATTTGTTATTGACAAGGTATCAGGAGATGCAGAGTTCAGTTCTCGTATTGCCATGGTTTCAGATTGGCTGAATTTGCCTGACCCTCCCTATGTGTGTACCTTTAGGCCCTTCTAGTTTGTATAGCTCAGTGCTTTTTCATGCAATGCTATCCAAAGTGTAATTCTACTGAATTCTGAATGATTTTATAACAAGTACAGTAAAAGAACTGTTTGGCAACTCCCAATGATTACTGTTGCTATTCTGTGCTTTACAGGAAGGCTAGCCTCATCCAAAGTGTCTAGAAAGCTTCTGAGTTTTTTTTAAAAAGGTTAGGATAAAGTAGTGTGGTTACAGATTTGTTAATGGTTTGATGCTTGAGAGCTGCAGAAGAATTATTGGTTACCTGTCATTTGGTTTTTGAAACATACTTATGCTGATTTCATAACTTTATCCTTGTAATTGCTACATTTAACAAAATGTACCAGAAATTCTCTCGCTGCAGACATTTATCATGAGTTTAATGATAACCTTATGGGCATCTTGTGGTTCAATCTAAAGTAAACTTGAATTCTTTATGAGTAAAGTTCAACAGGTACAGTCCTTGGAGTAAACACACATTGAATTTTTATTACTTAGCTCAATAAAAATGGTTTTAAAAGGAACTGGATGAAATTAGAATATTGAAACTATGTGAACATGATGAGAGAGTTCATCGGGACTTTGTTTGGTAATTTTCTGCATTCTGGGCATACGATCTATCAGCTGAAATGTTTTTCAACTGAAAGTTGTTTAACGCAATATTATTCAGTGGGAACAGGTATTTTGTTGACAATTTACATCAATATTCTTCTGCTGAATGGATTCTAAAGCATTAGAACAACCAACAACAGATGGACAGAAACTTGCATGTGCAGATACTTGACCATCATACTCGTTTCCATGACAAAATAAGGTTAATGGTTGGTGTGAAACAAAAACAAGAACTGCTGGGAAATCTTAGCACGTCAGGCAGCATCTGTGAAGAGAAATCAAGGTTAAAGTTTCGAGTTGGGTGATCCTTCCCCAGAACCTGTGAGGAAGGGCCACCAGAGCTGAAGCGTTAACCTTGATTTCTCTTCATGGATGCAGCCAGACGTGCTGAGCTTTTCCAGCAACTTCTGTTTTTGCTCCTGATTTACAGCACCCGCAGTTCTTTTGGTTTTTAGTGGTAGGTGTCTTTTCCCTAGGATGAGGACTTTTAAGACTAGGGGACACATTTTCTTTCACAGAGAGGGAAGTTTGCCTGTGGAATGAACTTCCTGAGGAAGTGGTGGATGTGGGTACAATTACAATGTTTAAAAAACACTCTGATAAGTACATGAATTGGAAAGGTTTGGAAGAGTATGGGCAGGAGCAGGCAGGTGGGACAAGTTTCGTTTGGGATTATGTTCGGCATGAACTGGTTGGACCGAAGTGTCTGTTTCCATGCTGTATGACTCTATTAATCTGCAACGTGGTGCACCAAAACAGATTTTTGACGTGTGTGAGTGAGCTGAGCCTGCCAAAAGGCCATATTAGCTGCATTTATATTTACCCATCTGAGGAATCACTGACAGAGAAGTGAACTATTAGCAGTAGCTGAACTGTGAACCAACATTGACAAAGCTGGAGAGGTGGTTTTTCATTTTTGTCCTGAGTTCTTCTCTGTGGTTGTTCCTTTTGATCTTATTTGTGAATTTAGAAAAAGGCTTCAACTCCACCATACACAAGAGTACAAGACATTTTTAAAGCCATTACAGTTTGTGCTTGGTTTGCAGCTGCAACATTCACTTTGTTTGGGTCTGCCAAGCTCTTTCATGAAGCTCTTGTCCATTTGTTCTAATTTATTTTTGCGTGGCTGAGTGTTAGATGTTGTTTGATACTCCTCCTGCAAAATGCTTGGGGATGTTTCACAACATTAATGGCACCATATAAATATAAATTATATTCCAACACTGGAGTAGCATGAGTTATTGAGCAATCTTTTTCCAACATTCTCACTCACTTAATGGCTTTTGTAGTTACATCTGATGTAGTACAATGATGTACTTAAATGTTACTGTTTTATAAGGACTGCATTACTACCAGATGGATACAAAGAAATGCAGCCTATCTTAGTAATAAGAAAAAATTAAAAGGACAAGCTTATTATTTTGCTTAAGGGAGCTCAACAGTAACTCATTTGTGATGCAAAGATATGCAAATGACAGGAGACTATTGTTCGTAGTCATAGCATTTGAAAGGTCTCTAACGTATTAGCAATAGAGTTCTGGGATGTACAGTTCATTAAATAGATGGTGAGTTTCTAAAAATGGTTGAGAAGGTTATGTTTGTATGAATAACAAATTTACTCTCCTGAATCAAATAAAAAATGTAAACAATTACCTGTAAAGCCTTACAAAAGGCATATTACCTGTAGAGCATTTGAGTAGTGAATGTATCTAATTGTCCATGTGCTAAACGTACCAATTTTAATTAAACACATAGACAAGTGTTATGTATTTCTTAAAATTCAGCACGGGACATGGGCATCACTTGTTAGGTCAGTAATAATGTCTCTCCCTATTGCTCTGGAGAGAATAATACTTGAACTGCTGTAGATATTGGGGGATAGGAGACCGACAGTGCTGTTATTAAGAAGCAAGGTCCATGATATTTGCTTCAGTGATGGTGAAGGATGGTGATATAGTTTCAAATCAGGATGGTGTGTGGCTTGGATGGGAGCTTGTAGGTTCTGGTGTTGCCATGTATCTGGTGCCCTATTAGGTGGTGGACATTGATAGTTTGAAAGGTGCTGGCCAAGGTGTCTTAGTGAGTTACTCGAGTAAAGTAGATGGTGTACACTGTTGCCACTGTGCATCAGTGGCGAAGGAAGTGAATGTTGAAGATGGTGGATGGAGTCCCAATCAATTACATGGAGAGTGACGAGCTTCTTGAGTACTGTTAGAGCTGACTCCTCCAATAAGTGGAAAATATTCATTGAGGAGAAAGTGAGGTCTGCAGATGCTGGAGATCAGAGCTGAAAATGTGTTGCTGGAAAAGCGTAGCAGGTCAGGCAGCATCCAATGAACAGGAGATTCGACGTTTCAGGCATAAGCCCTTCTTCAGGAATGAGGACTTTCCTCATTCCTGAAGAAGAGCTTATGCCCGAAACGTCAAATCTCCTGTTCCTTGGATGCTGCCTGACCTGCTGCGCTTTTCCAGCAACACATTTTCAGTTCGGAAAATATTCATTACACTCCTGACTTGTACCTTGTAGATGGTGGACAGGCTTTGGGGAGTCAGGAGGCGAGTTATCTGCTGTAGACTTCCTGGCCTCTGACATGCTCTTGTAGTCACAGTATTTATGTGGCAAGTCAAATTGTGTTTCTGGTCAATGATGATCACAGGATGTTGATAGTGGGGGATTCAGCAGTAGTAATGCCAGCGAACGTTAAAACATGATGCTTAGATTCTCTCTTATTGGAGATGATCTTATGTGGTGCAAGTCTTACTAGCCAGTTATCAGTCCAATCCTAGGTGTTGCCCAGGTTTTGTTGGATATGGACATGGAATACTTCATTATCTGAGGAGGGAAGAATGTTGCTGAGCATTGTGCAATTTTAGAGAACATTCACATATATGACATCATGATGGTTGGGACCTGGGATGCTCCTCTGTTGAACTGCTGCAGAGATATCCCAGAGCTGAGATGACTGACTTCCAACAACCATGGAATTAGGAAGTGCTCCAGCATGGAAGAAGACCACATGGCACATCATGCATGCACCGCCTCTTCAAAAGAGCATCAATACCTCCAGCCAATCTCCTTTGTCCCCATACCTTTACACATTATTTCTATCGTGATAATCATCTTGCATACCTCGATTTAACCTGACTCCACCACCAGACAGTGCATTCCATTCCATAACTGCTAGCTGAGTGAATAAGTTTGTTTTTTTCCTCACCTCACATTTGTTTCTTTTGTTAACCACCTTCTTGTTCTTGTTCCTTCATATAATGTTAAAAATCACACGATGCAGAGTTATAGTCCAACAGGAGATTCTCCACAACCACTGATGAAGGAGCAGCGCTCTGAAAGCTATTGCTTCCATATAAACCAGTTGGACTATTACCTTGTATGATTTTTAATTTTGTACTGGGTGTGGATCAGGTGCTGAGTACTCTGTACGCAATCTGCAACATCCTGGCCTGCCCCCACCCTACCATTACCATCGAGTCAGAATCTATCTTGGTTTAATGGAAATAGTTGGAGGACAGACCAGGTGCAACAGCAAACATATGTAAAAGTGAGATGTCAACCAGGTGAAGCTTCCAAATAGGACTATTTATGTGCCAAACAGCATAAGCAACAAGTGATAGACAGAGCTAAACTATTTCACAATCAGATATAGGTTCTGCAGTTCTGCCACATCTAGTCATTAATGTTGGTGAAGAATTGAACAACTCACTGGAGGAGGAGGCTCTTAAACATCCCCATCCTCAATAATAGGGAGCCCAGTATATCAGTGCAAAAGATGAGGCTGAAGCATTTGTCCTCATCCAGCAGTGCCAAATGCCAAACCATCTCAGTCTCTTCCAGATTTGTACAGTATTACAGATGCTAGACCTTAGCCAATTTAATTCACTTCATGGAAAATCAATAAACAGTTGGATGTATTGGATACCACAAAGGTTATGAGCCCCTGACACCATCTTGCAATAGCACTGAAGAGTTGTGTTTCTGAACTTGCCGCTCCCCCCGAGTACAGCAACAACATTGGCATCTACCTGATGAACAGCTTATGCTCAAAGCATCAATTCTCCTGCTCCTTAGATGCTGCCTGACCTGCTGCGCTTTTCTAGCACCATACTTTTTGACTCTGATCTCCAGCATCTGCAGTCCTCACTTTCTCCAAATCCAACCCAGCCCATTACAGCCCCATCAGTCTACTGTGAATCATCAGTAATGTGATGGAGGATGTCCTCAACTGTGCTGTCATGCTTAGTGCTCAGCAATAACCTGTTCATTGACAGATTGGCTTCCGCTAGGGCACTCAGCCCTTCACCTCATAGCATCCTTGGTGCAAACATAGACAAAAGCTGAATTCCGGAGGTGAGTTAAGAGTGACGTCTAGGCTGCTTTTGATCAAGTTTAGCATCAAAGAGCCTTAGGAAAACTGGAGGCAATGGGAATCCGGGGAATCCGCTGGTATATCTGACACCAAGAAGGATTGTTGTGATTGTTGGAGGCCAGTAAACCCAGCTCCAGGGCATCTCTGCAGGTATTCCTCAGGGTAGTGCCCAAGGCCTAATATCTTCAGTTTGCTTCATTAATTACCATCCCTCCACCATTCGATCCGAAGTAGAGATATTCACTAATTGCACAGTGTTCAGCACCAGTCATGAACCCTCAGATATTGAAGCAGTCCTTTTTCAGATCCAATAAGATCTTGACTTAGGCTGACAAATAGGGAAAAACATTTATTCCATGCAAGTGCCAGGCAATGATCATTTCCAATAAGAGACAATCTAACCACCAACCTTGAACATTCAATCACATCACCATAATTGAATCTCCTGCAGTCAACATCCTAGGGGTTACCATTGACCAGAAACTGAACTGGACCAGTCATTTCAGTACTGTGGCTGCAGAGGAATCTTGCACAGAATAACTTACTTCCTGACTATCCACTGACAGCAAGGCATGAGTCAGGAGTGTGGTGAAATACTCCCCACTTGGCTCGATGTGTGCAGCTCCAACAACACTAAAGAAGCTTGACACTAACCAGGACAAAACAGTCCATTTGATTGGCACCATGAACCACACCCTCCATCACTGACACTAAATTGTAGGAATGTGTATCATCTACAAGATGCAATGCAGCGATTCTCCTTTGCACCTTCCAAATCTAAACTGTCAGTATTTAGAAGAAACAAGATACCTAGGAAAACTAGCACCAGCAAATTCCAGATTTGGAAGTACTGTATGTCACTGTTACTGGGTCAGAATCCTGGAACTCCTTGCTAACAGCATCGTGGGTGTGCGTAACATTGAATGAACAAGAAGATAACTCACTCCACCACTTGCTCAATGGCAGCAGGAGATGGGAATAAATGCTGGCTCAGCCTGTGATGGCCACATCCTGTGAGTGAATGTATAAATAAAGAAATCCTTCCTATGAAGTGGCACCCAAAACTGTACACTTCAGTTGAACTTCAACTCTTTGCTCTTGTTCTCTATGCCTCTATTACTAAAGCTGAAAATACTGTATGTTTTACGAATTGCTGTTTCAATGAGTTCTGCCTCGCCTTTGATGATCCCTGAACATACGCCCAATTCCCTCTGCTCCTGCACTTCCCTTTCAAATTGTATCCCCTATTTTATATGGTCTTTGAATATTCTTCCTACCAAAATGTTTTACCTCGCTTCTGTACACTGAACCCTATCTGCCACCTATCCCTCCACTTCAATGTGTCTTTAGGAGTTCCATACTGTGATCCTCGACAGTTTATAATTCTTCTGTTTTGTGTTAGCTGCAAAGTTTTAAACTTTGGAATTGACCTGGCACATGAGATCACTAATATCTATCAGGAAAAGAAACAGTCCTAGTACCAACCCCTGAAGAATTGCAAATCTTTCTTTAGCCTGAAAAATATCCATTAACCATTGCTTTCTTTTCAATCACACAGCTGATTTTATATCCACTTGCTACTGTCAGCTTTATTCTTTGACCTAGAATTTTTCATAACGATTTACTTTGCGGCGAGGTATGACTCCCACTATTGAAAGATTTTCCTCTCCAGTTCCTCGATGCCACACTTGGTTAAATACTGCCTTGATGTCTTCCCTCACCTCACTTCTGGAGCTCAGCTGGTTTGTCCATGTTTGGGTAAATACTGTAATAAGGCCAGGAGCTGAGCAGTCTTGGTGGAATCCAAAGAGATTGATATCAGTGTTGTATTTGCTAGCTACTATCTATTTTTGATGTCTGATTTATCTCAAAGCAATGTCAAGATAACGTTAGTTCTGTATCTATAACAAGTTTATTTACATTACTTTATAGCATCTTGCAGCTTACAAGATTTTGAACATGCACAGTTTGAACCAGAATTGAGACATTTCTCCATCGTCTTCACTCTCTAGCTCCACCATAATTAAGAACAGTGACATCGATCATTACTTAATCTAATCTAACACAGATCAGTTAAACCATTAAACATTAAGTACTGTGGCTGCACGACCAGGTCAGAGGAATCTTGCACAGAGTAACTTACTTCCTGACTATCCACTGACAGCAAGGCATGAGTCAGGAGTGTGGTGAAATACTCCCCACTTGGCTGGATGTGTGCAGCTCCAACAACACTAAAGAAGCTTGACACTAACCAGGACAAAGCAGTCCATTTGATTGGCACCATGAACCACACTCTCCATCACTGACGTTAAATTGCAGCAATGCGCATCATCTCCCCTCTAACTAAAGACATTACTTTCAATTCAGTCACCTTAGATAATAAGCAAATGCAAGACATTTTTTCAGAGAAAACAGACAAGTGCTGAAATGATCTTTGAGTTACAAACGTCTCTTTAGATTAGACTCCGTACAGAGTGGAAACAGGCCCTTTAGCTCAACCAGTCCGCACCGACCCATCGAAGAGTAACCCACCCAGACCCATTTCCCTCTGACTAATGCACCTAACATTATGGACAATTTAGCATGGCCAATTCACCTGACCTGCACATCTTTGGACTGTGGGGGGAAACCTGAGCACCAGAGGAAACCCATGCAGACATAGGGAGAATGTGCAAACTCCACACAGACAGTCGCCCAAGGCTGGAATCAAACCTGGGACCCTGGTGCTGTGAGGCAGCAATGCTAACCACTGTGCTACCATCTCTTTGACCAACAATTAGATCTATGAATCTGATGCTGTGCTTTTGTATGATCGAATTGATGAGGTAGATGATCAGCATCAAAGAAAAAGTATTGTTATAGGCGGTGATGGTTATCACTAGAGTATAAATCCAGAGACCCTGATAATGTTAGGGCAACCCAGGTTTGAATCCCGCCACAGTAGATGGTAGAATTTAAATTGAGTAAATATCTGGAATTAGAAACCATTATCGATTGTTGGACAAACCCATTTAGTTCACTAATGTTCTTTCAGAAAGGAAACTGCTATCCTTGCATAGTCTGGCCTACAGCACTCCAGACCCACAGAAATGTGGTTGACTATTAACTGCCATCTGGGCCATAAGAGTTGGATAATAAATGCTAGCCTATCCAGTGACACCCACATGTTACGAAGGAATTAAAGAAATGAAATATATTCTCATAATCGCTGTCCTTGTATGTTCATCTTGAAGCCTCTTCTGACTAAAACCCCTAACATGGGGAAGGGGTTTTCTTGTGTATGTTCTGGTACAAAATTCTTGCTGAAACCTTTTCAACAGTAGGGAGGCATGTACACATTGAGATGCAGACAATATTCCATCACTGGTCTTCTGTTCATTTGTGCGATTTGGCCAGCATTTACTGCTCATCCCTGACCCAGAAGGCACTTAAGAGTCAACCGGGTTGCTGTGGGCCTGGAGTCACATGTAGTCAGACCAGGCAAGGTTGGCAGGTTCCCCTCCCTAAAAGACATTAGTGAATCACATGAGATTTTATAAGTTTTAACAGTGGTTACAAGGTTGCTGTTGCCTAATTTTTTATTCCAGAATTTTTTAATTTGAATTCAGATTCCACCATTTGCCATGTTGAGATTCAAACACATGTCCCCCGAATACTGGATAATTAATCCAGCGATGTTGCCACTGCATGACTGAGTCCTCCCAGATCAGGTCTGTCCATCTCTGTAGTGAGAAAGGTCTTGAACCCTGAAATCCATCACTCCCATATAGAGAGAATCTCGCAGGCACAAAATAAATAGTCTTGAACTGGTGATGTTAAACTTTCCTCAGCCATCCTTGTAGTCAATTTTCTTGTGTATTTATTTTGTTGTAGGGTAATAGGGTCGTGGAATTGATCTGGGTGGGATACCCTTTGGAGAGTTGGTGCGGACTTGTTGGGCTGAAGGGCCTGTTTCCACACTGCAGGGATTTGATGTATATAAAAAATATTTGTTTGCTGTATATCCATGAAGTCTGATTTATCTTGGAGCAATTCAGAGATATTATTAATTCTAAATCTACAAAAGGTTTAGCGGCATTAAAGCACCTTAGAACTTACAGGATTTGTCTGCATATATGATCTCAGAAAGAGCCTGGGTCTGTCTTCCTTGTCTGCATTCATTGCCAACCTAAGGATGAGGGTACATTCACTGCACATGGTATCACTGGGGTGAGGCAATCACTTCACATTAAAAAAAATTCTGAATTCTGTTCTCGACCGTGAACAAAATACAAATCAACATAACGAGCATTGTGTTACATCAAATTGTTTCCAAAATGTGGTTTAAAAACAAGTCAAGTTTATTCCAGATGAATTGTATATTTCTGCACAAAGAGCATCAGCTATCTTTGATAGTGAGGGTCAATAACATGTTTGTATGATGCTGACTGTAAGGCAACAAACCAGTAAGACATCATCTCAGAACTTTAGCCAATGTACTCTTTTTAGCAAGGGAGATAAGTTGAAAATCTACGAGGTCTTTTCTAGCTGGAGTATGTGAATGTGGAATTTCTTGCACTGATTCATGAACATTTTGAAATAAAGCAATCAATAAGGCAGTATAGAGTGGAAGTGGAGCAATGAAAGAGGCATTAATGTCCTGTCCCAGACACACAGCGATGGCACCATTGTCTGTCTAGAGACTTCTCTCTTTTCTTAGCTCTCCAGCTGTACCGACAGACTTTAGCGCTAAACAGATCAGAGAAACAACTAACATAATCAAACATCATATGATCAATCCATGAATGCTACAGGTATTCTACGAACTTTGTAGCCTCACTTTCTGCTTTTGACTGTTCTGTTTTGACTAGATTATTTTAAATGTCCATGATAGAAGCTTCTTAGATACCACCTTATTGCTCCATCATCAGTGTCTGCCTCCAAAGGAGCTTTCTTTTCCTTTTAAGTCACAACATCACTGCTGCCCACATTCACCATCTAGTGGTCAAGTTGAGAATTGCGACTGGGAGGACCACTTGGAACAGAGAAGGCTCCAAGTGCACAATTGTAGCTCCATGAGATGGATTTGAAAAGCTCAGATTGGAGCAGGGAGGAAAAAGGTATGCAGTTATACAGCTCTTTCAACTAATTCAGGAACTTTGAAGATAAATTTTAGTGTTGATAACATGTGGACCTAGAAAAAGCACAGCAGGTCAAGCAGCATCAGAAAAACAGGAGATATTTTGGTCAGGACTATCCTTCAGGACTGGAGAGGGGGAAGGGAGCTGAGAAATAAATAGGGGGAGGAGGGTGGGGTGGGGAAAGGTAGGTGGGATGGCGATAGGTAGATACAGGTAGGATTCTGGATCAGTGGTGCGGGAAGAGCACAGCGGTTCAGGCAGCATCCAACGAGCAGCGAAATCGACGTTTCGGGCAAAAGCCCTTCATCAGGAATAAAGGCAGAGAGACTGAAGCGTGGAGAGATAAGCTTGGGAAGGTTGGGGGTGGGGAGAGAGTAGCATAGAGTACAATGGGTGAGTGGGAGAGGAGATGAAGGTGATAGGTCAGGGAGGAGTGGATAGGTGGAAAAGGAGCTAGGCAGGTCAGACAAGTCTGGACAAGTCATGGGGACAGTGCTGAGCTGGAAGTTTGAAACCAGGATGAGGTGGGGGAAGGGGAAATGAGGAAACTGTTGAAGTCCACATTGATGCCCTGGGGTTGAAGTGTTCCGAGGCGGAAGATGAGGCGTTCTTCTTCCAGGCGTCTGGTGCTGAGGGAGCGGCAGTGAAGGAGGCCCAGGACCTCCATGTCCTCGGTAGAGTGAGAGGGCGAGTTAAAATGTTGGGCCACGGGGGCGGTGTGGGTGCAGGTGCGGGTGTCTCGGAGATGTTCCCTAAAGCGCTCTGCTAGGAGGCGCCCAGTCTTCCCATTGTAGAGGAGACCGCATCGGGAGCAACGGATACAATAAATGATATTAGTGGATGTGCAGGTAAAACTTTGATGGATGTGGAAGTGGATGTGCAGGTCAGGTAGGAGGTGAATGCGATTGGTCAGTGGTCACGTCTCAGCCAAAAGCGAACATATTAGTGCAGCAGTCAACTCGGTATCCACAATGCAGTAAGAAGAGGTGTATTGTTTTACCTCTGTCCCAGTTGCAAACGAACTTTTTATTTTAATCATTCATGGAAACTTGTCACCACTGACTAGGCCAATGTTTATTGGCCATCCCTAATTGCCCTGGGGACAGTTATGGATCAGCCACATTGCTGTGGGTCTAAGTCACATGACCGGATTAGTTAAGGATGGCAGATTTCCTTCCCCAGAGGATATGTGTAAAACCTATCTGGAACACAAGTTGACAGTGGTTCCATGGTCAACAGCTTTTTATTCCAGATGCATTTTGGAAAGGCAAATCAGGGCAGGACTTATACACTTACTGGTAAGAACCTGCGAAGTGTTGCTGAACAAAGAGACCTTGGAGTGCAGGTTCATATCCTTGAAAGTGGAGTCGCAGTTAGATAGAATAGTGAAGAATGCATTTGGTATGCTAGCCTTTATTGTTCAGAGCATTGTTGAGAGGTCATGTTGTGGCTGTACAGGACATTAATTTTGCCCCTTTTGGAATACTGCGTGCAGTTCTGTTCTCCATCCTATAGGCCGGATGTTGTAAGGTTCAGAAAAGATTTACAAGGATGTTGCCAGGGTCAAGGTTTTGAATGATAGGGAGAGGCTGAATAGATTAGATTAGATTCTCTACAGTGTAGAACCAGGCCCTTTGGCCCAACAAGTCCACACCGACCCTCTAAAGAGTAACCCACCCAAACCCATTTCCCTCTAACTAATGCACACTAACAACTAATAACACTATGGGCAATTTAGCATGATCAATTCACCTGACTTGCGCATCTTTGGACTGTGGGAGGAAACTGGAGCACCCAGAGGAAACCCACGCAGACACTGGGAGAATGTGCAAACTCCACACACAGTCACCCGAGGCTGGAATCTAATCTGGGACCCTGGTGCTGTGAGGCAGTAGTGCTAACCACTGAGCTACCATACAGGCTGGGGATGTTTTCCCTGGAGCATTGGCGGCTGAGGAGTGATCTAACAGAGGTTTACAAAATCATGAGGGGCATGGAGAGGATACATTGACAAGGTCTTTTCCCTGGGTAGGGGAGTCTAAAACCTGAGGGCATCATTTTAAGGTAAGAGGGGAAAGAAAAAATGGACCTAAGGAGCAACCTTTTCATGCAGACGGTGGTGCATGTATGGAATGAACTGCCAGAGGAAGTGGAGGAGGCTGGAAATGAATAGGAAGCGTTTAGAGGGATATAGGCCAAATGCTGGCAAGTGGGAGTAGAATTAATTTGGATGTCTGGTTGGCTTGGATGAGTTGGAGACTCTGTTTCTGTGTTGCACATCTTTGTGACTCTGTCTTAAAATTGAATTCAGATTTCGCTGTGTTCTATGGTGGAATTTGAACATGTGTCCTAGAATATTAGCCTGTGATTCTGGATCGTTAGTCCAGTGACCACAAAATCATCATCACCCTTTCCACTGATGAAATTTGTGGAAGACCGTGAAGATTAGATTAGATTCCCTACAGTGTGGAAACAGACCCTTCGGTCCAACAAGTCCACATCGACCCTCTGAAGAGTAACCCACCCAGACCCACTTCCCTCTGACTAATGCACCTAGCACTGGGCAATTTAGCAGGGCCAGTTCACCTGACTTGCACATCTTTGGACTGTGGGAGGAAACTGGAACACCCAGAGGACGCCAACACGGAGTATGTGCAAACTCCACACGAGGCTGGAATCGAACCTGGATCCCTGGCACTGTGAGATAGCCTTGCTAACCACTGAGCCACCATGCCACCCCACCATTGAGCCACTGAGCTGTGAAGTTGATGCTCACTTGTTTTCTTGCTGAGTGTATAGATTTGAAAGCCCAACTGAGTAAAAATATTAAAGCAGCATAGTTTACTTTGACTAGAACTCAACCTCATTGAAAACACTCTTAAGCTGTTTCACAACATCCTCAGTCAAGTCTGTTGCTTTTAGAAAATAATTCTTGATTCCTACATCAACTTCCTGAAAATGTTATTTTAACAGGATGTAATAATATTGCATATTAGGCCATCCATTAGTTTGAATTAAATGGGCAGGATGTTTAAATTTTGAAGGAATGTGATTTATGATAATTCACTGGATCGTCTGCAGTAAATCGCTCTCTTTTATCTGAATGTTGTGTTGTATTTTCCGGTGCTGTTACTATGTCCTTTCCTGATGCTGTCTGTTTGTATGTTGTTTTATGACTATTTATGTGTGAGGTATCCTTCAATGTTTCTTGTTTTTTTTTATGGTTCTCCATGTTCCTATGAAATTTACCAAAGTTGGTTGGTGCATAGTATTTGTTGTATTACACACAGATATAGAAGAAAAAAAAATCTAGTGGGTGTGGAACCAGGCAGGATAGTCTGTTTTTATTTCAAAAATATATTTTACTCATAAGAAATATCTTTGTGTGTATATATGTAGTCACAAATCCAGTTTGGTTCTGTACAGTAGAAAAAGTAGCAGTCTTTTCTCCCCATGTTCTTTAATGGAGTTCTGTAAGACACATGGTCACTGATAAAGAGTCTTTACATGCAGTATTATTGTGGATATTCTGTTGTTATTGATTTTGTCAATTATATAGATAGAATTCTTTGCTGAAATGAATGCTGTTTTGTAAGTCCATCTAAAACTCAGTGCCAGTTCCTGCTGAAGGATCCCGTATCTGTTTCTGTACTGGATGGGTGCAATTCAGTGGTACATCAGTGTACTCAAATAATGAAGACACTGAACCACTGGAGGGTTAACTGATTTCCAGTAGCGACTGAACAGATTTGGATAACCTTTTGAGTATTCCTTTCTCTGGTACAATGAGCTTCACATACTCACAGAACTTGTCTGCAATTTAGTTAATTGTATTGACTTTTAGAAATGAACTACTAACCTTTTTGGTAAAACCCTATAAACATCATACATATGTATTGATCTGTAAATGACATTGAGTTGACTCAATGCTGTGCAATAGGAATGTTAATTATGCATGGTTAATAATATGTACTGTTCAAAGATAATTTCACAATGATGAGAAATTTCTGTGATTGTGTTAACTTCTGTGTCATCATAACTGGCTGAGGAAGGTACCTTGGTGCAACTACTACAATAAACAGTGAATGGAAAGTGAAGATGAACAGCAGCAACAATGAATCCTTTATATCTTTGTTGTCCCAGACTTTTTAAGTAAAACTGAATGATGGGTGTAAGAAGTTTTCATACAATGGAGTAACTGTGACTTGGCAAAGCAAATTTTGTGATGATGTTTGATCAAGGTTTTTATAGAGACTGACAAAGCATTACTTAAAGTACCATTTAACATGTTTTGGACTTAAATGTATTGGTTCTAACATACTGATGTAGCCAAAGACAACATTAGCCTAATTTGACATTTAACTAGTTGGTTCCTTCAATTTTGTTTCAAAGATAAAAACCATAATTCACATCATGCCCTCCCTTATCTCCTCTTCTAACTCTCTCAAATGATACAGCCAATGGCTACAGTGCCTATGACCTCCAATCCTCTGACCTTCCATTAAGCCTCCTTATTTGACCAAAACATTGGTCATCCCACCTAATTTACTTTACCTTGGTTTGATGTTAATTTTCTTAGGATATTTCCTGCTAAATGCAGTAAAATCAGAAAGGGCTGGAGAAACGTCTGTCAGTATGTGTGGAGGGAGAAACTGTTAACGTTTCCAACCCAAGTAACCAAAGAATGGTCATAGTGAAAACAAAAGCAGAAATTGCTGGGAAAAGCTCAGCAGGTTTGGCAGCATCTGTGGAGAGAAATCAGTTAACACTTCGGGTCGAGTGACCCTTCATCAGAAAAGAGTTCTGCTGAGTTTTTCCAGCATCTTCTGTTTTTGTTTTGGATTTACAGCATCTGCAATTACTTCAGTTTTTTATTTAGTCATACTGGACTCAAAACATTAACTCTTTCTCCCTCCACAGATACTGCAGGACCTGCTGAGTTTTAATAGTACTTTCTGCTTTTATTTTAGATTTCCATCATCTACAATATTGAGTATTTTTTAAAAACTGTTAAATTCATTGAGATTTTTAACAATATTTATTTTTCTATGTTTCACAGTCAGAGAGAAGCGGAAAAGCCTCTATATAAATCATGTAAGTACTGCTCGACATTCTTACTCTGCCTATAATCTCAGCATATTTTGTGGTTTTTAATTAACTCCTTTCTTTGTTTGGAGTACTTAATACCCTTCAACAGATTTGATGCTTGATTCAAAGTTGTCATCAACTTTTCTAGATATTGAAATTACTCATCTCCAGCTTTGCAATAACCTAGACTTTGACAAAGAAAATCAAGTCTTTGTTTTTCATCCTGATTATTTTGTCATGGTGTGGAAGGTTATTTGTTTATCCCTCTTAATTTGAGTCAAATATTGTTTATGTATTTCTCAAAGGCAAGCATGAGTAAAGGTAATCCTTTCTCAGGAAGGTTTGAAATTTGGTCAGTTTTCAGTGATTCCGTAGCCAGCACCCTTTGTTTGACTGAGAGCTGGGAATAGATGAAATTGGACCGGCACTAGACCATTTGGCCACTCGGGCCTGCTGTGCTGTTCAACTCAATCAGGGTCAATATTCAGCCACAATGCTATTTTCCCACACTATCCAGTATACTTGATGCCTTCAATATCCAGAAATCTGTCAATCACTGCCTTGAACATAGTCAATGACTGAGTCTCTACAGCCCTCTGATTTGATTTAATTTTACAACTCTAGTTTCAAATGTAAATGTAAAATTCTCTTTCCTAAAGGCCTTTACAGTGAAATTATTAGTTAGCCCTTTGTCATTGTTCAATATTAGATCTAAAATAACTCATTCTGTTTCATTTCTTATTCTAGAAAACTGTCTTGTAGACATTGCAGAAATTCATTCTCCACAGTATGAGTGCTACTGAGCGTTAAAGTGTATAAAAGTAGATTGCAGTACCCATGATAAATGTATTGCCCTTCTGATATGCACCTCTAAGTTATACCATGCCTTATGTTACCACTGCTTTGTGATGGTCTCTCAACAGCTCCCACCCATGCTTGCCATCCCTTGCTGTTTCTTTACCTCCACCCAAACTAGTTCTGTGTCTTGATCTTCTGATTTAAGATCCCCTCTCACTAACATACTGCTCTCATCCTTTATTAATCACACTATCTCATTTCCTTTTTGCCAATTGTTCCTAAGTGTTGAATATCCATGAATATTCAGTTACAATCCATGATCACCACAGATATAAAAGGCAGACTGCAAGGGATGACGAAGTGATAATGTCATTGGGGTAACAATCCAGAGCAGCTGACTAACATTCTGGGGAAGTGAGTTTGAAATCAACAAAGGCTGATTGTAAAAACTGATTTCAGTTAAAAAGCTAATAGTGACCACACAACCATGGTTGATTGTTGTAAAATTTCATACAGTTTCTAATGTCCTTCAAGAGAGAAGGTCTGCCAGCCAGACTAGATCTGGCCTACATGTGATCGAGATTCTCAGCAATATGGTTGCCTCTTGACTGGCCTCTCACTACACACCCCAGGTCCCCTCTCTCACTACACACCCCAGGTCCCCTCTCTCACTGCACACCCCAGGTCATCTCCTCTGCCTTCAGCTCTGAAATAGTCCAGACAACCAATCAGTTCACGGGCAACTAGGGATGGCCAACATATATATGCCTTGGCAGTGGCACCCACATCCCATACATGAATTTAAAAAAAAACATATGTTGTGAGGTATTGCTAGGGACAAAAGAATTGGCTGAAATGGAAAGGTTACACAAAATGAATTCACGGCACAATAAAGGAAGATCTGAATATGGCGTTAAGTGTTGCATGTCGTGATTATATTGGGGAGGGGGATGAGGTGGAAGGTAGAAGAATTCTGTCGGTTCTGATATAACGTGCATTTTCTTCAAGTGATTTGGCTACAAAGCAATTGAAAAATTAGACCATTTTTAGTAGAATGCGAACTTTCCTTACCTGTATTGGCTCTAACACGATTCCAGTCCCATTGGTTTAAAATGGTGCTGCTATTATGTGATTTTCTTACAATGTGGGATCACTTGGGAACGGAACTATTGCGTTATATGAGAACAGACTGTACAACACTTTGTAATTTCAGTTGTGTCACTAAAGATCCATACCCGTCTCCTGCTTGGTGGTGAGTGCAGGATATTCTCACTTCCTTATACCCCTTCGAAATGAAGGTATCATCCCCTCAAGCCGCAGTTGTGTACGACTTGCTGGCCGGAAGATTTGTAATTTTAGATGCTTGAGGAGCATTGCAAGCAAGGCCTGTTTTCTACAATGTGGGGGAATTCATAATGCAGACTGTGTCATTAAAGACAATGGGGCGTATGAAATTATGTGGATCAAATAAATCTGGCCTGCTTCCTATCGCTGCAGTATAATCACTGAACAGCGTTTGAATGTTACTAACAGATGAAAAGCTGTCAATGTTTCTTCCTTAGAGTGATGATAAATCCTGAGAGGGAAAATGCTCTGGTTGTTCTGTTCACAGGAAAGCACCCAGTTTATTAAACACAAAATTGCCCCCTTATTAAACAACCTTTCAATGAAACACTGAGGCTTAATTCAAAAAGTGCATGTTTGCGAAGTTCGCATGTAATTTCATGACCGAGGGCAGGATTCAATTTATGTTCAAGTTATGTGAAACCCAGAATTAAAAACAATAATTGAGATAATCAACTGACAGTTTGACACTTGGGAATTTATTCAGGAAATCCAGTACAGATTTGTTACAGGCAAAATCATGTTTAACTAATTTTTGTCATATAGAAATTGAGAATCACTGAAGAAGACCCATTTTGTTGAAGCTTTTTATCTGCCAGGCATAATACACATTCAGAAGGGGACAGCATCTTATTCTGTACATGCAGAGACTGCTCATTGGTTGACAAGTGGCCTCTGCTTAGTAGAGGTGTTACAATGAATAATACACCAGTTGGACAACGACTGACAATTAACTGCTAAGCTTTGTTTAAATTTAAACCAGTCAGGTTGAATTAGCCAGGTCAAGACATTTTCTTGAGGGATGAAACAGACAATGGCTATTGCACATTTAGTGTTGAAACTGGTACAGAGTGTGGACTTATTCCTTTCGTCTACAAAGAACAGAGTCCTGTGTATTAACACGTGTAGCTTTGTGCCACACGGTGGGCTGTACTGATAATGTTAAATTGATTGTCAGCTTAGTCTTAGCACGCTCCCCTTTCCATTGGTACTCTTGTGAAAGTCCTGATGAGTGTAAAACAACAGGTTTTCTTATTCCTGATGAAGGGCTTATGCTCGAAACGTCGAATTCTCTATTCCTGAGATGCTGCCTAACCTGCTGTGCTTTGACCAGCAACACATTTGCAGCTTAACAAAATGTGTCCTTTGTCAACAACAACTTAATTTGATTTTCTTTTTGACGTTTCAGAATATATTGATAATGATAATCCGGTTGATGTTGCATACATGTGTTCTAAAAGACACTTTTTAATTTGCTTTGTAAAAGATCTGTCAAGAAAGTTGAAGACTAAGGAATAGAATGGCCATTTGGAGCAGGGGTACAAAATTGACTGATTGATGGGAAATATAGAACAATGATGAACAGACGCTCTTCAGACCAGAGGAAGTCATGGAAAGGGTGGCTGCTGTGGGCTTGGTATTAGGACACTGCTTTTCTAAATGGTTATTAAATTCTTAGATTTGGATACAAAAGGCACAACTTCAAAAGTTACAGGTGCTGCGAAACCTGGAAGTTTTGTGATCTATGAGGAACATATCAAGAAGGCATAGAATGGTTGGTTGAATGGGCAGACAGGTAGCTGATGAAATTTAATGCAGAGAAATGTGAAACAGCAGTTTTGGTAGGGAGAATGAGAATTGAAAATATAAAATGAAGATTTCCATTCTAAGTGTGGTGGAGGATCAGAGAGACTTTGGGGTTTATGTGCACAATTTATTTAAAGTCACAGGGCAAGTTGCGAACGTGGTAAGTAAGGCATTTGGGATCCGATCCAGAAATTGGTAGCTGAAGGCATATTGCACCAAAGCAAGCGAGTTTACTCTAAACGTTTATAAACCTGAATTTAGTGAGAAGCAGAGCATTGTGCCCAATCTTGGGTCTGACTGTTTAGGAATGATTTGAGACGTCCAGTACAGGATCTTCAATTACATAAATAAACCGGGGAAGAGTTCAGACTGTTCACCTTCTTCGGCCACTTCTAAGGTTGAGAGTAGATTTAATAGGGGTGTTCAAAATCATGACTTGTCTGAGCAGATTACTTAGAGATCAACCATTAGTAAGAGGATTTGGAAGCAGAGAACGCTGATTCAAATGAGAAGAACTCAAGGCGACATGAAGAAAGCTGTTTTATGCAACGAGTGCTAAGGAGGTGCCCTGCGCAGCTCGAGCCTGTGGAGGAGGAGGATTAAATTGACGCCTTCAAAAAAGAATTGAATCATTATCTGAACAGAGTGAAAATTGCATGCTCTTACTAAAGTGCTCTAACCATTCCGTGATACAAATTGTGCTTTTGAAACCATGAAACTGAGACTAGGGAACAGCAGAGGTTCATTGATAAACTGATTGGATTTGGTTTTGAAGGCTGTTGGATTACAGGAGGAGGTGACCCTTATGTGGCTTTGAGGTTCTGCAAAATAATGGCATGTGAATCTGTACCAGCATTGTCTGGGAATATAGTGATTTGTTTATGACTCCGGTATCAATTAGATACTCCTGGCTCTGTGCGGGAGGGAAAGGTGTGATGGTAGTCCATTTCTCTTACTGCTTCCTGTCGTTTTAATTTTGATCATGGTGTGACCTTCACTTTCTTCTCTCTCCTTTTCTTTTTCAAGTGTTTTCCTTTATCCTTAAAGCATTTGTTGCACTAAACATGTGGACTGTTTGTTCAGCATGGTAAGGCCCTGTTTATTTTGGGGGGGGTTTGCTTTGAAGGCATGGTAGTTATATTTAATTTCGAATTCTCATCATTTGTTAATGCTTTTCTCAGCTGTTTTCATGCTCTTCTGGTTTCACTGATTTGTAAATAGAAACGTTTCTAATTCTGTGTTACCAGTCAAACCAAATAACCAATCCTATGCTATGCTACTATATAACAACTGGACACATTTGAGGCATTTGTCAAGGAAGGCTTAGGTATAAAGGTTTGGCATAGAGCAGAAATTGGAAGCAGTGGTCACCCAGCAATGTATTTCAGGAAGTGTTTCTGTGGCAAGCCTACAGATATTCTAACAAGGTGGTCCAACATCCCAGGACATATTACTCTCATGGTTAAGAAAGTGGCTGCTGGATGCAGTGATATATGACACAGTGCAGTCTGTCAGATAAGAAGGTGGGGGCTGGGTGTGATAATCTGATCGGAGGCTATGTTCTAAAGTTTTTGTAGTAAGTTGGTGGATCAGTTGGCAAGTTAAGCCATATTTTGTTAATAACGATAATGCATCATTTTGGGTTCAATTACGATTTTTGTCTTAGTATTGTTTCGTTAACATCAAGTTGTCATCAGTGCAAATGCCAATATTATTTGTCCCTGAATAAGATTACAAGCTAACTAACGTAAGAGTTTGTGGAATGGTAATCTCCTTTTGTTTAAGGAGAAACCCAGGTTTTTACTGGAATTGTAATTCCAGTTGGACAAATGTCTCCACATGTGTTCCTGGCTAAGAATTTAAAATAGTCCAGAAAGTACTCCACAACCTATTTGCATTCTATGTTGAAGATTTGATGCTGCTTAGATTAGATTCCCTACAGTGTGGAAACAGGCCCTTCGGCCCAACAAGTCCACACAGACCCTCCAAAGAATAATCCACCCAGACCCATTTCCCTCTGACTAGTGCACTTAATACTATGGACAATTTAGCATGGCCAATTCACCTGATCTGCACCTCTTTTGGACTGTGGGAGGAAACCCACACAGACACTGGGAGAATGTGTAAACTCCACACAGACAGACACCCAAGGCTGGAATTGAACCTGTGAGGCAGCTGTGCTAGCCACTGAGCCACCGTGCCACTATTTGCACTTTTTGGGCAGTGCATAGACTACTTGCACCCATCCACTCTTTGTAATCTGTTAGTGATACCTTTCCCCACCCTCCCCTTCACATACTCTGTCTCTCTCTAACTGGGGGCTCTGGCTTTTGTCAATATAATTTTGTTATTTAACTTTTTGTGGCATTTTGTTAATATTCCATTATTGTGACATGGTCATTGGTAATTTCATTGTGTAACTCAAAAAACAAAAGAAATTGTCTTGATTTATCATTTTCCTAAGGGAAATCAAATTTCTAAAATTGTGTGATGTTAAACATGGTGGGTTGTTTGTTTTGGAAGAATATTTGAATTTCTTTAGCATGAACCTTCAGCACACAGGCTGAACATGCCTTTATAGTTTTGCCACACTGACCTTGTTGCATTTTACCTTCAGGCTTATGCCTTACCAAAGGCAGTTGTTATTTTCTGAACATCTCTTTCCAATTCCTTTGAAAATCCTATCACCTCTTTAACACAACTATAATTTAGTATTCCCAGACTGTGTGACTGCAGGCTTCCATCTTCTGTGATGGTCTATTTTATCACCATGCTCTGTTCCCAACTCCTCTCTCCATGTTCTCTTTGTCTCCTCTTGATGCATTTAGACATGAACTGCATAGACTACCTGACCAAGTTTGATCTCTTTTTCCAGCCATCTGTACTCTAACCTCAAAATTCATGAAAACCACTGTAAATGGAAGGAGAGCAGAACGAGTGTGCAGAACATGGTTGCAAGGGGAGATAGGGCAATGAAAGAACAGAATAAAACAAGGTGAGGCAATAAGAGTTTAGAACAAGGATCGATTATGTGATTGGAGTTGTGAGCCGATGGAAATGAATGTAGCGAGCTTGGAATGTGGAGCAATGAAAGCTTGAAGTATAATGAGCTTGAAGTGAGAAGGTCTTGGAGTGGAGAAGCATTGTTCAGATCATTGAGCAGTATAGGATGTGGAGAACTGGACTGGAGCAGAGGGGTGGAAATTTAGAAACAATCGGCCTGCCATTCATCTACTAAACAGATGTTGCTGCTGAGAAAATATGGTAGCTTAAGAATTTTCTTATTTCTTAAAAACGAAATTCATGCCTTAGAACTTGAAAGCATTTAAATAATGGATCAAGTGAACAGTCAGTTGCACTTAATGTGAGTGCACTATTAAAAACCTTTTCTGTGGGACAAAGAAGAGATTTGTTAGTTTTATTTGTCTGGGTGGTATGACAAACCAGCAACATGATACAGAAATAACAACTTGACTGTAGCCATCACACTGTCTGTTCATAGATAAATGAATAAAGAGGTTTAATTTGGCATTGTACTGATGATTACTTCTTTACATAATGAATAATATGGAATTTTGATGAGAGATTTATTACATTTGAGTCTTTTGATTATCAATGAAACCTACAAGCAGTGGTAATTGTGCTGATCATATGCTGTCGAAATAGAAATTATGTGACTTGCTATGTCCAATGTCTGTGGAGTCCCATTTCATGGAGGATACCTGCTTACTGGTTGCTGATGCCACATCTAAAGCTTTTTAGCGTTGTGCCAGTACCAACCAGGAAAGTGTTACCATGAGATGCGTACGGTTTGTGTCAGCCCAAACTCATTTGTACCTTGTCTCCTAGCATCCACCTGGACAGATCAGAAGGAAGTATAGCTCCTGCTCCACCATATTCCTGGATGATAGCACTGTCAGCCAGCCAAACTTGAAGTATACTATCAAATGGTGGGTACAGAATGTGACACGTAAGGTGATTTCCTTTTATTTTATAGAGCTTTTAGTTAGATTGACTTCTGTTAACAAAACTAAAGGACTAGTGTTTGTGTACTGCAACACAATAACCTTCAAAGTCAATTTAGTCAAAATATTGATGTTTTGAAATGCATTGGATATTGATTCTGCTAACTCCAACTCAAATCAATTGAACGTATTATCTGTTTCAAATGATTAATATTTTAACTGCATATCTGAGAGGAAATTATTTGATCGTAAGTGGAACTTGATGTGACGTCGAAGCATCCATATAATTGTAATATCTGGTTCCCTTCTTTACACTATATAAGAGCATTAAGAAGGTCATCGCTACTTAACTTCCTTCAGGGGACCTTGTCTGAAACTGCTGAGCAGAACCACAACCACTCTCTTCGAAACAAAATGATATGTTGTACTCCTCTGTTTATTGTATTTTGCTTTTTGTGTTCTACTTGTAATTATATATGATCATTTAGTATTAGATCAAATGCTTTGACCTAGTATTTGCTACCTTTCAAAAGGTATAAGAAGAATGAGATTGCTCGCTTGCACGAACATATTATGGTCATTGTTAATCCAGTGTGCAGTACCTTACAAACAACATCTCTCAGGGCACAGGTTTCTGTCTTTGACTGTCAATTGCTGTAAAAATAAAGCTGTTGGGAGGAACTGTAATTCTGAACCTTGAACCATGCAAGCTCAAAATGTTCGTTGATGTTCCATTATAAAAGCTGATTGACCAGTGTATTTAAATTTCTATTGTTATGCTCTTTTTCCTATATTGCAAGGCAGACTATATACTTAAATAGCTTGTAAAATGCGAGCATTTATTACTAGATGGGATTTGAGGATTATCTGTAATTTTCAACACGAACCTTACCAGTCTTGATGAAATGGAATAAAAGCGGTGATTATATATGTTCCTTGTAGACTTTTGTAAAGCACCTGTAAGACAAAGTGCTGCACAGAGAAGCCTTTATATGAGGGTTCAGAGTAGAACTTTGGAATGATGAAGAAATTGCTTGATGAGTAGAAAATAGTTGTTGACTCTTAAACAGTTTTGTTTGTGAGGTTGGAATAGTCAAAGTGTTGAGTGGGGTGTCCAGAGGTTGGGCAGGGTGGTAGACCATGACTGTTTTTTAAATTTGTATCAGAGACTTGGGGCCTATAGTTGATTCTAAAGAGGGTTCCCAAAAATTAAACATGGTATTGCAGAAAATACATGAATGGCAAATTAAATTTAATCTAGATATAATCTAGATATGTCTTAATCAAAGGAGCCACATGCCAACTTCTATGGAACAGACACACTGCTAATGATGAGAGGTGAAGACAATGCTTGAACTTGTAACAATGAACTTGGTTTAATTGTGTCACTGCACTCCAGACCTTGTCCATAAGATGTTCCCTTTACAATTAGCATGGGCCAGTGCACCCAGTCTACAAAGACCACGGTGGCTAGGATGAACACTTCTATACATCTCAAAAAGATACTTTCACAACACTGGATATTCCTTTACAGGTATTCAAAATACCCTACACCTATACTACACCACACTGGAAGAAAAATGACCCTGTCTGACTTGAGGGTATTGATTTCAAATTCTAGCCTTTTCTTATTTCTGCTGAGAGAACTGATTGTTGATTTACACCAGCTCGGAGCATCATCTTCTGTTTGTAGGAGATGTAAAATAGGGATGAAACAGATCCAACTGTGTACCTCTGTAACTTTACTTTTAACAGGTCCAATTTTAAATCCTATTGCATTGTTATGCTCCTGGAATGCCTGGTTTGAATTTAACAGGGCCACAGCTATTTTGCTTTTGTGTATTGAAACATCTGGAGATTACCATTGACCAGAAAGCAAACTAGACTGGCTATGAGAATACTGTAGCTACAAGACATTGTCAGAGGCTATACCAAAAGGACGTTAACTCAAACAACTATAGGTTAAATTAGGTATTTTACTGCTTTTATGTATCTCTGGCAAAATGCCTCACCTCCAATGAGAGTAAACTCTAGCACACAACTGTCCTAATTAATTATAGTCAAACTAAATCTAATTATCAAGAAAAAACATTTCTCATCCTTAAAGTGAATATGTCCAGTGTTTCAGGTCAGCTTAGACGGTTAACTCCAGACACCTTTTTTCCATGATAACCACTTTTTGTTTCTCTTTATCTTCCCATGAAAGACCAAAAGCACTGGTCACTTCTCTCGGTGTTTATTTCTGTTAAAAATGTAAATTTCTGTGCAGCTCAGTATTCAGGATATGGTATGCCCACTTGAGATAATGGACTCTGATATACAGTATGGGTGTAGGTTATTTTGAATATCCAGAGTTGTGAAGGCATCTTTTTGAGATGTATAGAAGTGTTGTTCATCCTAGCCACCATGGTCTTTGTAAAATGGGTGCACTGACCCATACTAATAGTAAAGGGGACCATCTTATGGACAAGGTCTGGAGTGCAGTGACACAATTAAACCAAGTTCATTGGTTAGAAGGTCAAACATTGTCTTCACCTCTCATCATTAGCAGTGTGTCTGTTCCACAGAAGTTAGCATGTGGCTCCTAAGATTAAGACTACAAAAGATTAGCCATATTTAGTCACTATCCTCACATCATTTCCTTAGTTGGAGAGGTGGAGGGGGGAACCAGGGCAAGCTAACAATTCCTGAAAGAAGACAGAGGGTGGTGGTTGATGGGAAATAGTCATCGTGGAGTTCAGTTACTAGTGGGGTACCACAAGGAACAGTTTTGGGTCCATTGTTATTTGTCATTTTTACAAATGACCTGGATGAGGGCATAGAAGGATGTGTTAGTAAAGTTGTAGATGACATTAAGGTGGGGTAGAGTTGTGGATAGTGACGAAGGATGTTGTAGGCTACAATGAGACATAAATAAGCTGCAGAGCTGGGCTGAGAGGTAGCAAGTAGAGTTTAATGTAGAAAAGTGTGAGATGATTCATTTTGGAAGGCGTAACAGGAATGCAGATTATTGGGTGAATGCTAAGATTCTTGGTAGTGTAGATGAGCAGAGAGATCTTGGTGTCCAGGTACATAGATCCTTGAAAGTTGCCACCCAGGTTGATAGAGTTGTTAAGAGGCATACAATGTGTTAGCTTGAGGGATTGAGTTTCAAAACCATGCTGCAACTGTACAAACCTCTGGTGTGTCTGCACTTCTGCATGCAGTTCTGGTCATGGCATTATAGGAAGGATGTGGACGCTTTGGAAAGTGTTTAGATGAGATTTACTAGGATGTTGCCTGATATGGAGGGAAGGTCTTACGAGGAAAGGCTGAGGGACATGAGGCTATTTTCATTAGAGAGAAGGAGGTTGAGAGGTGACTTAATAGAGACATATAAGATAATCAGAGGGTTAGATAGGGTGGACAGGGAGAGTCTTTTTCCTCAGATAGCGATGGCTAGCATGAGGGGACAGCTTTAAATTGAGGGGTCATAGATGTAGGACAGACGTCAGAGGTAGTTTCTTTACTCAGAGTAGTAGGGGCATGGAATGCACTGCCTGCAACAGTAGTAGACTCACCAACTTTAAGGGCATTTAAATGGTCATTGGATAGGCATATGGACGAGAATGGAATAGTGTAGGTTAGATGGGCTTCAGATTGGTTCCACAGGTCGGTGCAACATTGAGGGCCGAAGGGCCTGTATTGCACTGTAATGTCCTATGTTCTGTGATCCTGTAATGTGGCAGAAACAAAAACAGGGAGAAAGGAGAGGTTTCGTTTCATATCCAGTGACTCCTCCTCACTTCTGATTTTTTGTCTGCAATTTCTGTTTTTGTTTCTGATTTCCCGCATTGACAGTTCTTTGGTTTAGTTTTGGTATAATCTGACAGCTGTTGATGGGCAGGAAATGTGAACAATGCATTATCCACAGTTAAAGATTACTGACATTTTCTGTTATTCACAGTGCCTACAGTGTCTAAGACTGGCACTAATGTTCAATTTTCTTTGCAGTGTTGCCCTTGCAATATATTACCACATCAGAAACAGGTACGTTGGAATTGTACAGCAGTTCATTTCAACTATTACTGACCCTTTAATACGTGTCTGTTCAAAACCTATTGTAACCATCAGTTATTTCCTTTTCCTAGAGATTCAGATGGGCGAATGTTATTAGATATATTTGATGAGAAGCTCCATCCATTGTCAGTAAGGACCTTTTGTTCAATGTACTCTTTTGTTGTTTAAAGTCGTGTTGGAATGTAAGATGAGACTTTATATCCACAACTCCCAAGACTGTGAGGTGCACATGAGTGTATGGAGAGGCACCAGCTACAACAGAGAGAGAATAACTTTGCTCACCGCTCTTTGGAGTCTTGATCAAACTCCGCCATCAAGTGAGATCGTAGCTGTGTTTCATATTCCTATTTATTCCCAATAACATCTGATTCCCCTGGCTCACATGCATCTATCCATCTTAGCCTTAAGAGTATTCAATGACACCCCCCCCCACCCCAAAAACCTGGATCACTTTCTGAGCCTGAGGGTTTCCTGGTTGCACAGTCATTTGAGGGAAAATAAATCTCCGCATCTCTGTTCTAAAAGGGTGACCCCCCATTTTAAAATAGCGCCCCCTGGTTCTGGACTCACCCACAACAGGAAACATCCTTTCCACGTCTACCTTGTCCAGTACAGTTCAGTCAAATTATCCCTCACTCTTCTCACACCAGTGGAAATAAGCCCAGTCTGTCCTATCTTTACTGAGAAGACAACTCGTTTATTCCAGGTATCAATCTAGTAAATCAATTTTGAGCCATCTCCAATGCATTTATGTTCTTCCTTAAATAAAGAGTGCAAAACTGCACAAAGTACTCACAATGTGGTCCTACCTCTGCCCTGTATAACCGAAGAATAACATCATTAATGAAAAGGTCACTGGTCCTGAAGCGCTAATTCTGATTTCTCTCCACAGGTCCTGCCAGACCTGCTGAGCTTTCCCGGCGATTTGTTTTTTGTTTCTGATCATTATTTATATGTTCAATTCCTCTCGTAATAAAGGATAGCATTCTATTGACTGCTGTAGCATTATTTGCAGAATAATGTTTTAGGACTCATGCAGTAGAACACCTGGATTTGTCTACAACTCAGACTCCTGCAGTCATTCTCCATTTAAGTAATACATTTTTATTCTTCCTGTCAAAGTGGATTACTTCACAGTTTCCCACATTATACTCCAGCTGCCAAATATTTGCTGACTAAAATCAATCTATCTGTAATCGGTCTACAACCTCCTTTATGCCCTCTTCATTTCACACTTTCCTATCTATCTTTGCATGATGTGCAAATTTAGCCACCATGGTTTCCATACTGTCTATCAAATTAGTAAGTGATTTATCTGTTGCTGCACTCTCTTCTCTGTGCTTTCTCAGCCTTCATTGTCACATAGAACTTTAACATACCGTGGGTGCAGATAGAAGCCATTCAGCCCAGCGGGTCCCTACTGACCTCGCCAAGACCATCCCACCCTATTCCTAATACCCTGCATTTCTCATGGTCAATCCATCTCACCCTATACATCTTTGAACTGAGGAAGGAAGCCAGAAACCCACGCAGAAATGGGGAGAACATGCAAACGCCACACAGACATTTGCCTGAGGGTGGAATTGAACCCTGGGGCCCTGGCACTGTGAGACAGCGGTGCTAGCCACTGAGTCACTATGCTGCCCATCATGTTATTCCTCATGAGAACAAAATCCAAAGAATACCACCCATTCACTCATTTAGTACATATCCTGGATAGCCAAGCACTCACTCACTCACTCTCTGGTCACACAATATGGAACCAATCATAGGGTGATTAATTTTTAAATTTTTTTCATGAGATTTTGGGCATCGCTGGCTAGACCTTCATTTGTTGCCCATCCTAAATGTCCTCGGGGAAGGTGGTGGCTACCTGCTTGCTTGAACTGCTATAATCTGTGTGCTGTAGGCTTGGTGCCATTATATTATTTAGTTAAATTTAGGAGCCATCCAAATGCCTCAATTGGGATATATTGTATCGTCTTAAAAACAGGAGAGTCTTTTCTGTTTTAATGTTGCACTAAGGTTCTCGTTTTTCAGCTTAATAACCCAGAGTGAGTGAATGATTTTTCAGGCTTCCCTTGTGGAAGTGTTTTCAGGTGGATGTTGGAGCCTGTGATAACGACAGCGTCTCTCTCGTTGTAGACTGCGCTGACACTTCCGATCTATTTTAAAATTAGAGGCCTCCTGGTGAGCCCATAAATCATCACGAAACAAGAACGTTAAGAGACCAAAAAATTAGGGCAGAACGCAAACACGTTGGAGACCTTCGTAGCTCTTTGGAACATAATTGTACATTATAGGTGACTTTAAAATATAACACAGTGTCGGCTGTATCACATGCTGCCAATTACCAAGGTAATTAAACTTGTATTAATAGAATGATTCATTTTGTTTTCCAAAGAAAACAGAAATGCCAGCAGATTACGATCGACACGATCCAGAACAAAAACAGATTTACCGTTTTGTTCGGACGTTATTCAGTGCTGCCCAGCTCACTGCAGAATGTGCTATTGTCACCTTGGTAAGTAGGTACCAAATGTTATTTGGTTCCATAAGTCAATGTACTATTATATCTTGCTATTGACTAACTTATTTACTAAGATGCAATGTATTGCAGTCTGTCATGATTGCTCCAGATTTTCTGCCTGTCTCCCATGGCTTTTTGCTCTTTTACCTTCCAGTCTTTGCTTATCCAAATGGGTCAAAACTTTTCAATGCACTGAAATTAACCTTTTTCCAGTTGATACTCTGTTCCATTTTTCAGAACTACTTTAAACCCAATGTTGTTATGATCAGTGTTTCTCAAAAGCTCTTCTGCTGCTGAGGCTTCACTCGGTTTTATTCCCCAGATTAATAGCCACTGCTTCCTTCCGGATTTGGATTGCAAACATAGTGACCAAAAGATTCTCTTGTGCACACTTTAGGAATTCCTCCAATTCTTTGCCCTTTACCCTGTTGTTTTTATTATCTATATAGATGGATCATTAAGGTCCACCCTAATCATAACCTTTATGATATCTCTGCCTGTAAACCTGCTGTCCTGTTTCTGTCCCAGTATTTGGTGGCCTATGGCATATAGCCTACTGTGTAATAATCCTCTGTTGATCTTTAATTCAGTCTTAAGATTGTGACTTTGAAGCCTGAGTTTTTATTTTGCATTGTATCAGTACCTTTGGTCAGCACTGCTATCTGCACCACCTTTACTTCCTTCCCTCACTTTCCTAATCACTTTATAACCAGGAATATTAAACACCTGTCACCTCCATGTTTAAGCTAGGTCTCCATCATCATCTCTACATCATATCATGTGACTATTCGTGTATGCCAACCCACTTGCCACAGTTAATGCATTTAAATGCATCGGCATTTACACTTGGCCTTTCCTTCTGTTAACTCTTCGTTATTGCTATACTTCATGACAATGATGTTTGTCTCTCTAAATCCTATGTGCACCTTCGTCAGCTCTGCATTGCTTCATGCTGAAACCCTTGTCGTTCCAATTTAAGAGTGGGGCTGATTAGGAGCTGGAAAGGCTACCGACACTTAAGGTAGAGCAGAATTGAAGAACTAAGTAAGCATCATTCGCACACTTTATTCAGAAGTCCCCTGACTCTCTTTTGGTTCCTCTGTCTGCCATCAATTTCTCTTCTCTTTGCCACAAACCTTGCCCCCATTCATGGTCCTGCTCTCCAGTCTTTGCTTCAAGCACTATGGTGTCAGCTTCTGTTTTGAACTTGCTCAGGAGTCCTTGGCTCCATCTAGTGGAGGAAGGTTGGTTGATGCAGTGAGCTACTTCTGCACTGACAAACATTTGCCACTAGATGGAACCTGGCCTTTTAAAACTTCATTGGGTCAATGCAATTTTGACGTATGTAGGGTCATAGTCATAGCCATGTACAGCACGGAAACAGACCCTTCAGTCCAACTCATCCATGCTAACTAGAAATCTTAAATTAACCTAGTCCCATTTGCGAGCATTTGGTCCATATCCGTCTAAATCCTCTCTATACATCTTCTAATTTCTTACATTAAGTTTTTTTTTATTTACAAATATAAATATTTAGGAAGGTACACTACTTCATCAAAATGTTTACAGTTGTTTTTTTGGAGGGGAAGGTCCTGAAGTATCTAACTGTACAGTGCTTCTTTTAGAATTAGCATTAGGGTTTGTGTTTTGTGGTTTATTTTCTTTCTCAAGTTATTTCAGAGAGGAATATTATGTGTACGCAGTACTTCAACATGTACATTGTTGATTCTAAGCAACAAACATCTAAAGGAACCTAACTCCAGATTTAACTTTGATTTTTATGGGAGCACGTTTATTTTCAGGAATGCAACCACAACTTAGTTGCGGACTTAGTGAATGTAGAGCTGATCAGCAGGAGTTGTCACCAGGACCAATGCTCTTCTTGACAGACATAAAAGGCTGAGACTTGAGCACAATTTCAGAATTTGGAGCTGGCCTAAAACTTGAGTTGAATAAATAAGCTTCAAGTAGATAGAGATGGATGGAAACGGCTGGCATGTGGCAGATGCAATTTGTTGCAGACAAGTGGGAAGTGATATCATTTGGCAGAAAGATCAAACAAAGGGTGTCATTCTCAAGATGGCAGCACAAGAATGTATTTCCAGAAATGGCAGAAGGTGGCAAGGCAGGTGGAGAACGTGGTTAAAAAGGCAGATGGGGATCTGAGCTTTTTAAATAGAGGTATGACATTTAAAAGCAAGTTATGAAGAACCTTTCATAACACATTGGTTTAGCCTCAACTGGAATAATATGTCCAATTGATTTTACAGAAAACATTTACAAGATCGGTTCCCTGGTTGAGGGATTTCAGTCACATGGGTAGATTGGATAAGTTGGGGCTTGGGGAAAGAGATTTGATAGAGATACCTGAAAGCAGAAGGGGTCAGGGCATTGTGGATTTAGGGAGAGAGAAGGTTGAGAGGAGATTTGGTAGAAGTATTCAAAACTCAAGGGGTTGGGACCTTGCAGATGGGGAGAAATGGTTCCCTTTAGTGTAAGGTTTGAGAACCAGAGGACATGGATTTATAATGATTGTTGAAAGAACCAAAGGTAATGTGAAGGATGAATTTTTCTTCTCTGAAAAGAACAAAAGAAATAGGAGCTAGTCAAAATCAATTCTCTTGGAGCCTGCTCTTCCCGTTCAATGGGACATGACTGATCTGACTGATGTTATCCTTTTACTTTTCTGCTTGCTTTACATGACTACTACAACTCCCTCTTTAAGACTAATATCTGACTAGCTCATCCTTCAGTATATGCCTGGGAAGGTGGTGAAATAATGGGCAATATCCCTGGACTAATAATTCATAAGCCTCAGACTCTGGGGACCGGGTTGAAATCCCTTCACGGCAGGTGGCGAAATTCGATTTCATAGAATCATAGAATTGTTACAGTACAAACAGAGGCCCATCGAGTCCACACTGATCGTCCGAAGAGCATCTCACCCAGAACCACCCCCCTTTACCCTATCCCGGTAATCCTGCATTTCCCATGTCTGATCAACCTGGTGTACACACCTCAGGACAGTATGGACAATTTAGTATGACCAAGCCACCTAACCTGCTCATTTTAGGACTGTGTGGGAGGAAACCGGAGTACCCGAAGGCAACCCACGCAGACATGGGGAGAATGTGCAAACTCCACACAGACAGAGGGTGGAATTGTACTCGGGACCCTGGCACTATGAGACAGCAATGCAGTGGTGCCGTCCTAATAAAAATCATAAACATCTGGAACCAAAAGCTAATTAATGGCGACCATGTGACTGCTGTTGATTGTCATTAAAAACTGCTCTAGTTCACTATTGTCCCCTCAGGAAAGAGAAGCTCTTAACTGCCCTCTGGGCAAGTAAGGGCATGTCCAATCAGCTCTGCCTTCATCCTATGAACGAATAAAAACCTGCTACCTGAGGTAATAACTTCCAAAAGCTAATAACTGGCTATGGTTGAAATTCTTTCCCATTGCTGACTTGAAAGGGAAACCTTTGGTTTGAAAATGTGAGCCCTATTTAGATTCCCCCACAGCCATCCTGTAGGCACAGTATCCAACACTGACAGGTGGCTGCATAGTAGATTCCCACCGAGTCTGCTTCCGTTGACTGGCCCAAACAGTATCCGATTTAGTATTGTTCTGACCTCACTGGGAGGGATTGTATCCTGGATAATTGATTCCTGGAAGCTTTCAGCCTGTGGTATGTCCTGCAGTGACTTCAGCTATTCCTCAAATTGAGAAACACTGAATTTGGGTTTGATTAACTCAAGGTACTGTACATGTGTCCATCCAGAATGCACACAGGCTCCTGTGATTCCACACGCTGCAGACATTGCAAGCAACTGCTTTCCCACTGTTTTTCTTAAATATCTATTTAATATCTCATTATTAATTTAATGTGATACATTTCCCTTTGATATTCATTTTGATTGATCCTATTTGATTGTTTATCCACTTGAATTGTTAATATTTGCAATATTTATTGTTGACCCTCTGTTTAAATGTTTAGCAGCTATTCCTCTTCTCTGCACTAAATTGTTACTCTCACCCATTGTTACCCCCCGTTTCACAAGCTAGCCAAATTCATCCAGCTCTCGCCAAGCACAGTGCTGAAAACCCTTTTGAAAGGACAGTCAGACAGAATTGGGTCAAGATTAGACTGCACCATTTTTCAAACTATATGGAGCATTTGTTTTCAGCAGAAACATAGACATACTTCATAAAGTCTTGTACTATTATATCTGTTCAGAAAACAATGAACTTAGTCAAGAATGCTTACGATATGCTTTCCTTCATTGACCAGGGCATCAAATGCAAAAGAGGCAAGATATATTACAGCTGTTCAAAACTTTAGTACGGCCACATTTTGAATATTGCGTGCAGTTCTGGTTGCCATGCTACCAGAAGGACATTAGTGCCTTGGAGAGGATGTAGAGTAGGTTTACCAGGATGTTGCCTGGTCTGAAGGGTTCTGGTCATGAGGATAATGCACTAAGGTGCATTAGTCAGAGGGAAATGGGTCTGGGTGGGTTACTCTTCGGTGGGTCGGTGTGGACTGGTTGGGCCGAAGGGCCTGTTGGGGGCGGCACGGTGGCACAGTGATTAGCACTGCTGCCTCACAGCGCCAGAGACCCGGGTTCAATTCCCGCCTCAGGCGATTGACTGTGTGGAGTTTGCACGTTCTCCCCGTGTCTGTGTGGGTTTCCTCCGGGTGCTCCGGTTTCCTCCCACAGTCCAAAGATGTGCGGGTCAGGTGCATTGGCCATGCTAAATTGCCTGTAGTGTTAGGTAAGAGGCAAATGTAGGGGTATGGGTGGGTTGCGCTTCGGCGGGTCAGTGTGGACTTGTTGGGCTGAAGGGCCTGTTTCCACACTGTAAGTAATCTAATCTAATCTAAACTCGGATTGTTTTCTCTAGAAAGACAGGAGCTAATGGGGCGGCATGATAGAGATCTACATAATTATGAGGGGCATAAATAGGGTGGGTAATCAAAGGCTTTTCCCCACGGTGGAAAGGTTAACTACAAGAGGGCAGAGGTTCAAGGTGAGAGAAGGAAGGTCTCGGGGAGAAGTGAGGGGGGAAGTTTTTCACACAGCGCGTTCCAGGCACCCACCACCTTCTGTCAGTAGAGATAATGGAAGCAGGCACATTAGCAACGTTTAAGATATATCTTGATAGATGCATGAGCAGGAAGTGAACAGAAGAATAGAAACCATGTATGGGCAATAAGTACTGGGTCTAAATAAGGATTAGATTCGCTTAGGCTTGGTGGACTGAAGGGCTTGTTCTTGTGCTGTATTGTATTATATTGTGTTAAATTACTATCACAACTGAATTTTCTTATCATGCAACCATTTCTGTTTTCAGAATAGGTTGTCAGATGTGGAGATGAAATGAGTGACGTGTTTTGAACACATCTTGTTAATGTAGAATATGTGTACATTGCTGTACATGATGCTTCTGATTGAGTTGCTAAATAAGCTGTGGGGAACTCTGCTGAGTGTCACTGGGTAGAGGAATACAGATTCCAAAAGCGGTTGAGATTCTTGTGTTTTGGTATGTTCGAATAAATTTGGAAGCATATTTAAATGTGTTTTTGAGCAGAGAATTCTCTGAGTTCACTCATTAGGTTAACTAATCATTTCTGGAAGGAAACCTGTCATCCATACCTGGTCTGGCCTACTTGTGAGTCCAGAAGCACAGCAATGTGATTAAGTCTCAACTGCCATCTGGGTAATTAGGGATGGGCAAAAAAATGCCGGCCTAGCCAGAGATGCCCACGTCCTGTGAATAAATAAAGAAGTAAAATGCTTCTGTGGCTCCCTAAAGCATGTTTTGCTTATTGTCCTGGAATATCTGAAAAACAATATTCTCTGTGGTCAGTGATTTTGAAGTAATGTTAGTCAGTATGTACAGCCAAAACATGGGGTTCGTTACATAGTTGCCCTAACTTTATCTCTTCATTTTTATAGATATTTGTTAGACTTCTGTGGAGTGTTCTTGTGAGTCAGGTAAACATTATATCAGCTATTCAGGTCTTGTTCCTCTTTAGATGATTATTTTGTGCAAATATTATGGTGTTTTCTCTCCATCAGGCCAGTTTCCCCTGTCTAGGAAATGTTCGTGTCCTCTCATGTATCACTTTCAAATATTTAAGTCTGTGCTCAGACAACCCATCCAATTTGTTGATGCTGTGATCTTCCATGACCTCCCTTGGCTGTTATTGCCACAAGCTGCTATTTTCTTTGTAAATCAGTTTGGACTCAGAGATTAGCACTGCTGCCTCACAACACCAGGCACCTGGGTTCGACTCCAACCTCGGGCTGTCGGTCTGTGTGGAGTTTGCACATTCTCCCCGTGTCTGCCTGGGTTTCCTCCGGGTGCTCTGGTTCCCTCCAACAATCCAAAGATGTGCAGGTTAAGTGCATTGGCCAGGCTAAATTTCCCACAGCGTCCAGGAATTTGCAGGCTAGGTTGATTAGCCCTGGGAAATGCAAGGTTTCAGGGATGCGGTTGGGAGGGACCTGGATGGGATGCTGTTTGGTGAGGAGATGGGCCAAAAGGCCTTATCTGCATTGTAGGGATTCAATGATTTGATGGAAAACTGTGTTTTCGTGCTGTTACTTCTTTTGTTTGAAGCTCTACTCTCTAGTGGAATTTTTAACCGTTCTAAACACACTGGGCTACATTTGCAGTGTTACTGTTTTCTTAAGAATGTGGCACAATTTATTGAATTCTACATAAGTACCTTTAACCTTCAATCAAAAGTTTATTAAACCTGCCAACTTCTGTGGCCTATACTTTCTGCTCTCTGGATCACTGGAGACCAACTTTCTACTCTCCCTGAATGTCTCCGACTCTGATCAGAGTCTGAGATTAGCGACGGTTCCAAGGTCTTTTACCTGATTGATTGATTGCCTGGGAAGTGCTAGTCTGAGAAAACCTGTCTCACTTCTGGCAAACTTCAGACACTGATGCAACTCCTCCTGATTAATCCTCACGCCCAACATGAATAACCCTTCCGTGACTAACCTCTTAGCTTTCTGGACTATCCTGCTGACTATCCCATCCATCCTGTACCTGACACACCCCAACTACTGCCACCCCCTCAATCACTCCCTGGCCCAACATGACTGCTTTCTCTCTGCTCTCTCGCCACGTGCCACCAATGACTAACCAATAACCAACTTATTCAACTTATCCAGCCACTTAGCCACAACCCATTTGAATATCACATTTACGCTGACCATACAGTAGCTGGTGTTGCAAGGTTAAAATAAGTGGGAAGTATCCTGTCTCACTGCTGACCCTGACCTATTTAACTTAGCTTTGATGGAGCTCTCTAAGGGGTGCTATGCTCCACATTTCTGGAAAATCTGAGTTTGAAAGGTCTCCAAGGAAATGCTGAGCTGTATTGCGTCTGGGGAGGTTTTGAACGAAACAGCAATTTGATGATCGCTGCTGCTCTGTCTGCAGAGACTCTTGGCCAGTGTCTGAGCCACGCCCTGATGGTATATTTGATCTGGGGCTTCTTCTTCAGGTAGATTCCCCCTCCTTCCATTCTGTTGTTCATTGACACTAAATTCCCTTGCTTCAGCGTGGTTACTTAATGAGTCTGTAAATCTGAGCTTGAGACATTTCGATATTTCATTTGTTTTGTTGAAAGGTTAATGTCTTTCAGTCAGTCACCGTGTGAGCTCTGCTGTTTTTGAGTATGTCTTAAATTCTTGTGCAGCTTCATGGTACAGCCTGTGTGATCTCCTGCACCAAGGTATAAAGTACTGGCATAAGTTTGTGGGGTGAAGAATTGATGCTGGCTACGAATGTGAATGCACCATTTTACAGCTGAACATGGGGCTGTAGTGGCCTGACTTGGGCACTGCACATATGAAGAAAGATATTTGAGGGCCAGGTTGTGTTATACATCAGGCCCATTTCTTTGCTCTGACTGCTTTCTGCTTTCCCTGAGATATTTCCTGAGTTTGGTGTTCCACAGTGGGTGGCACGGTGGCACAGTGGTTAGCACTGCTGCCTCACAGCGCCTGAGACCCGGGTTCATTTCCCGACTCAGGCGACTGACTGTGTGGAGTTTGCACGTTCTCCCCGTGTCTGCGTGGGTTTCCTCCGGGTGCTCCGGTTTCCTCCCACAGTCCAAAGATGTGCGGGTCAGGTGAATTGGCCATGCTAAATTGCCCGTAGTGTTAGGTAAGGGGTAAATGTAGGGGTATGGGTGGGTTGCGCTTCGGCGGGTCGGTGTGGACTTGTTGGGCCGAAGGGCCTGTTTCCACACTGTATGTAATCTAATTTGAGCACTCGGCTGGACAGTAACGGATCGAGAACGGATTGTGACTGCTTGGTGCTGAAATTCAGTACTGCAGGACTTGGTGGAATAAAATTAATGCTTTTCAGACAAATTACTTTCCTAGTTTTTATTAAATATCCCAGGCTTTAACTCCAAGGAAGTATTTACCATTTCTAATGGAGGGTAAACCCCAAAGACATGGCAGGTCGCAGATTCCCTCTTCATGAATTATGTTTTTCTCTTTTTCTGAACAACACAGAAATAGGAAAGGTGAGGTCACCCTGTTAGGTGTTTTCTACAGGCCTCCTAATAGTCCTAGAGAAGTAGAGGATAATATTGCGAGGATGATTCAGGAAAAGAGTGAAGGTAGCAGGGTGGTTGTTATGGGGGACTTTAACTTCCCAGATATTGACTGGGAGAGCTATAGCTCGAGTTCATTAGATGGGTCAGTGTTTGTACAATGTGTGCAGGAGGGTTTCCTGACACAATATGTCGACAGGCCAACAAGAGGGGAGGCTATATTGGATTTGGTTCTAGGTAATGAACCAGGCCAGGTGTTGGACTTGGAGGTAGGTGAGCACTTCGGGGACAGTGACCACAACTCGGTGACTTTTACTTTAGTGATGGAGAGGGATAATCGTGTGCCGCAGGGCAAGAGCTATAGCTGGGGGCAGGGAAATTATGATGCAGTGAGGCATGACTTAGGATGTGTGGATTGGAAAAACAGGCTTCAAGAGAAGAACACTAATGAGATGTGGGGAGTGTTCAAGGAGCAGCTACTGCGTGTCCTCGATAGGTATGTACCAGTCAGGCATGGTGTAAAGGGCCTTGTGAGGCAGCCGTGGTTTAGTAAGGAATTGGAGTCCCTTGTGAAAGGGAAGAAGGCGGCATATGTAAAGATGAGGCGTGAAGGTTCAGTAGGGGCGATTGAGAGTTATAAGGTAGCCAGGAAGGAGCTAAAGAGGGAGCTAAGAAAAGCGAGAAGGGGACATGAAAAGTCTTTAGCTGGTAGGATTAGGGAAAACCCAAAGGCTTTCTATAGGTATGTCAAGAATAAAAGGATGACTAGGGTAGGTATCGGTCCAGTCAAGAATAGTAGTGGGAAGTTGTGTGTGGAGGCGGAGGAGATTGGAGAGACATTAAATCAGTACTTTTCATCAGTATTCACTCAGGAACAGGACACTGTTGCTGATGTGAATATGGAATCACAAATAATTAGAATGGATGCCCTGGAAATATGCAGGGAAGAGGTTTTGGGAATATTGGAAAGGATGAATATAGATAAGTCTCCTGGGCCTGATGGCATTTACCCCAGGATCCTATGGGAAGCTAGGGAGGAGATAGCAGAGCCATTGGCCTGGATTTTTATGTCATCGTTGTCAACAGGAATAGTACCAGAGGACTGGAGGATAGCGAATGTGGTCCCATTGTTCAAGAAAGGGAGTAGGGATAGCCCTAGCAACTATAGGCCAGTGAGTCTGACTTCAGTGGTGGGCAAAGTCTTAGAGAGAATGGTAAGGGATAAGATTTATGAACATCTGGGTAGGAATAACGTGATCAGGGATAGCCAGCATGGTTTTGTGAAGGGCAGGTCGTGCCTCACAAACCTTATTGAGTTCTTTGAGAAGGTGACCAAGGAAGTGGATGAGGGTAAAGCAGTAGATGTTGTGTATATGGATTTTAGTAAGGCGTTCGATAAGGTTCCCCATGGTAGGCTAATGCTAAAACTTCGGAGGTATGGCATTGAGGATACATTAGAGGTTTGGATTAGGAATTGGCTGGCTGGAAGGAGACAGAGGGTAGTAGTTGATGGATTATGTTCATCTTGGAGCGCAGTTACTAGCGGTGTACCACAAGGATCTGTTTTGGGACCATTGCTTTTTGTTATCTTTATAAATGATCTAGAGGAAGGACTTGAAAGCTGGGTAAGCAAGTTTGCGGATGACACAAAAGTCGGTGGAGTTGTGGATAGTGAGGAAGGAAGTGGTAGGTTACAGCGGGATATAGATAAGTTGCAGAGCTGGGCGGAAATGTGGCAAATGGAATTCAATGTAGCTAAGTGCGAAGTCGTTCACTTTGGTAGGAATAACAAGATGATGGATTACTGGGCTAGTGGTAGGCTACTTGGTAGTGTGGATGAGCAGAGGGATCTTGGTGTCCATGTACACAGATCTCTGAAAGTTGCCACCCAGGTAAATAGTGCTGTGAGGAAGGCATATGGTGTACTGGGCTTTATTGGCAGAGGAATTGAGTTCCGGAGTCCTGAGGTCATGTTGCAGTTGTATAAGACTCTGGTGCGGCCTCATCTGGAGTATTGTGTGCAGTTTTGGTCGCCATACTATAGGAAGGATGTGGAAGCTTTAGAACGAGTGCAGAGGAGGTTTACCAGGATGTTGCCTGGAATGGTAGGAAAATCTTATGAGGAAAGGCTGAGGCACTTGGGGCTGTTCTCATTGGAGAAGAGAAGGTTTAGGGGAGATCTGATAGAAGTGTATAAGATGATTAGGGGTTTAGATAGGGTAGATACTAAGAACCTTTTACCGCTAATGGAGTCAGGTGTTACTAGGGGACATAGCTTTAAATTAAGGGGTGGTAGGTATAGGACAGATGTTAGGGGTAGATTCTTCACACAGCGGGTTGTGAGTTCATGGAATGCCCTGCCCGTATCAGTGGTGAACTCTCCTTCTTTATGGTCATTTAAGCGGGCATTGGATAGGCATTTGGAAGTTATTGGGCTAGTATAGGTTAGGTAGGATTCGGTCGGCGCAACATCGAGGGCCGAAGGGCCTGTACTGCGCTGTATCCTTCTATGTTCTATGTTCTAACACAGTTAGGTGGTCTTTTCTCCAGCACACACAAGAGGTTGTACAACATCCTTAATTTCAAGGTCTGATCTAATTGCTCATAACTGCGTTCTTTGGAGAGAGACAGATTCATGGATTAGAACCACTTGGTTTGTTGACTTCACTTTGAATTTTTAAATATTTTTATTCGTAGAGCTGCTGGCCCTTCTTAATATTAGGCTGTATGATGGTTTTTATTAAAAGTTGATTAGTGCAACAGGCTATTGTACAAATGATAAGGGATGTTGACTGCATGGGAATGGTGTTCCACAGGGATTGGTCCTGGGTCTACCGTTGTTTGTCATTTAAATAAATGATTTGGATGAGAATATAAGGAAGCATGATTAGTAGATTTGCACATAACACCAAAATTGATGGGAAATTGGACAGTGAAGAAGGTTATCTAAGATTGCTAAGAGATCTTGATCAGTTGGATCAATGGGCTGAGGAGTGACAGATGGAGTTTAATTTGGATAAATGTGAGGTATTGCATTTTGGTAAAACAAAGACGGGCAGGAGTTATATAGTTAATGTTAAGGCCCTGGGTGGTCTTATGGAACAGAGAGAGACCTAGGGGTTCAAGTACATAATTTTCTGAAATTTGCACCTGAGGAAGTAAGGGTTTTAGCTTGCTTGAGTTGATTGCTCAGACCTTTGAGTATAGGAGTTGGGAGGTCCTGTTAAGGTTGTATAGGATGATGGTGAGGTCTCTTGTAAAGTACTGTATGCAGTTCAGGTCGCCCTCCTACGGGAAGGACATGATTAAATTGGAGAGGGTTCAGAAAAGACTTGCTAGGGTATTGCCAGGAATGGAAGGCTTGTGTTACAAAATAGGCTGGGACTTTTTCTTCACTGAAGCAGAGAAAGTTGAGGGGTGACCTTATCATAATTTATAAAATCATGAGAGACATCGATAAGGTGACTATCAAGAGTCCTTCCTCCTAGGGTGGGGGAGCTCAAAACTAGGGGACATATTTTAAGGTTAGACAAGTAAATTTTAAAAAGGACATGAGGGGGCAACGTTTTACACACAGTGGTTTGTGTGTGGAATGAACTGCCAAAGGAAGTGGTGGCTGCATGTACAGTTATAACATTTAAATGCCATTTGGATAAATACATGAATAAGAAAGATTTGAGGGATATGGTCCAAATGCAAACAAGTGGGACTAGTTTACTTTGGGAATGTGGTCGGTGTGGACTAGTTGGACTGAAGAATCTGTTTCCATGCTGTATGATTCCATGACTCTGAGAGCATTATTGAATGTGACTGTTTCTTGGCATCATTTACTTTCTCCATTTTACTCGATGCAAGCTATAAAGTCAGACTGAACACAGGTAGCTGTTGCAACCTACTTTGCAACTCGAGCTTCGCTACTCCCGAGTTGTCACGATAGTTAAAGATTTAATCAGTTGACTCAGTGCCCAGTTTACCTGTCTGATTAATTCATGTCAACAAAGAACACCGACTGGGGTTCTGTACCCAATTCAAAATCAATTCTGGCCACGGACAACCAAAACTCTGGATCATAACTCCACAAACTCAGTCACCTATCTTCTTCCCTGACACACATTGAGACAGACACAGACACGGACACAGACAAATAATGGTTGGTATTCTGGATTGAGCTTAAAAAAAAAAGCTGCTGCAGAATAATTCCACAGCATCAGTCCACAGGATATAATGACGGATTTCTGTTGCTTTCCAAGACCTTCTGTTCATCGATTTGCTTATTTTTGGATTATTTCAGTTCTTTGTGGAAGAGAACAGGGTGGTTGGCACACTGTGAAGTCTTTCCATCACTGGTTAGACGAAGCACTTTACAGCAATGATATCTAACTCTCTTCCAGACTTTGGTTACTTTATTGGGATGGGGGGGAGGAGAGAGAGAGAGAGAGAGAGAGAGAGAAAGAGAGAGACCTCATCTTTTCTGCATGCTGGATGCTTCTTCCCCTGTACTGTAAGAATGTGAGCTGTTCACTTGCCCTATAGCTAAATGTGAGAGCTATCACATCATGCTGATGACCTCTGGTTTTTATAACTGGTCTTCGTTTCATAAACCAATCAGCAATGTCTCATTCTGTGAAGATCACTCTGAACACCCAGATGCATGGACAGGCACACATACGCACACACACACGGACACAGGTATATACACACACCTTATGCCCTAGTCTAGCCTACCTGTGACTCCAGATTCACAGTGATATGGTTGGCTCTTCACTGCCCTCCTAAAAGGCTTAACATGCCTTAATTATATTAAACTGTCACCAAATGAAAAGAAAGGAACAATATCATAGAATGTTACAATACGGAGGGAAGTCATTCAACCCTTTGTGTTTGTACTGGCTCATGAAATAGATATCTACCAGCCCCATTCTCCAGCTCTATCTCCATAGCTCTCTAAACTCATAATTTTAAAATTTATATCTGGCTCCCTCTTGAAACCTCCCACAGAATCTGCCTCCACCACTCTCCCAGGCAACACATTCCAAATCATAGCAACTTTGAGTGAAGAAGTTTCCCCACATCTCACTCCTGGGTCTCTTGCTGATAATCTTGAAATTGTGATCCCTTAGTCACTAACGTATCAAATAGTGGAAGCAGAATATCAATGTTTTGACCAATGAAGGCGAGTGTGCCACATGCCTCCTTCACAAGCCTGTCTCCTTGCGACTTCACTTTCGAGGAACTATGCACCTGCACCCCCAGGTCTCTTTATTCAGCAACACTCCCTAGGGCCCTCCCAATAACTGTATAAGTCCTGCCCTGATCAGCCTTAGCAAAATGCAAGAGCTCACATTTATCTGAATCAAACTCCAAGTGCCATTCCTCTGATGAAGATCCCTTTGTACTCCTGAGATAATCTTCTTCGCGGTCCACTACCTATTTTGGTATCATCTGTGAACTTCCTAACCATGCAACTTATATTCACATCCAAATCATTTTTATCAATGGTAAAAAGTAATGGACTCAGCACCGATTCTTGTGGCCTACCACTGGTCACAGGCCTCCAGTCCGAAAAGCAACCCTCTACCACCACCACCTTTCTCTAATCTTTCCTTCCAGCTAAAATCCCTCATTCCTGGTATCATTCGAACAAATCTCCTTGGAAATCTCTCCATAACTTTAACGTCCTTCCTTAAATAAGGTTGCCAGAACTGATCACAATACTCCATATGTGGTCTGACCAGTGAACTGTAGAAGTGAAGCATCACTTGCTTTTCTACCATATGCCTCTATTTACAAAACCCAAGGATCCTATTAGTTGTCTTAACAACTGTTTCGACTTGCATGGTCCCCTCATAGAGCACAGACCCAGAGTCCTCAAATACTCCTTATATGACAAGTATGATGCCAAAACTAACATCATCAAATATGACCCCATGTAATGTCAAACAGCTGAAGGTACTGGAGATTGCAAAGTCTGTTGGCCATGACCTCAAGAAAAAATGTACTGAAGTCTTGTGCTTCAGAGCTAGCTATTCCAGTGCAGCTACAACACTGACATCTACCTGACAGCGTGGAAAATTGCTTAGATATGTCCTGGTCACAAAAGAAAGGACAAATCCAACCTAGCTAATTTTGCTTTGTAAGTCTTCTCTGAAACATGTCCAGAATTATGGAAGGGGCCGTTGAACACTATCAAGCAGCACTCACATAGGCCCAAACATGAACATGAGCTAAATTCCAGAAGTGTGTTGACAGTGACTCTCCTTGACATCAAACCCACATTCAAGGAGCCTTACCAGAATTTGTGTCAATGGGAATCGGGGGAGGGGGAAACTCACCACTCGTCATTATTGGCCCTAGCACAAGGGAAGATGTTTTTTGTTGTTGATCAGTCATCTCAGCTCCAGTATATCCCTGCAGGAGTTCCTCAGGCTCATGGCCTTAAGCGACAGCTGCTTCATCAATGACCCTTCTCTTCATGAAAAGGTCAAAGTGGGGATGTTCATTGATGATTGCACAATGTTCGGCGCTGTTGACAGCACCTCGGATATTGAAACAGCCCGTGTTCAAATGCAATAAGACCGTGGCAATATCCAGTTTGGGCTGAAAAGCGGCAATGACCATTCACAACACACAAATGCAAAACATAAACCAAATCTTCAACAAGAGAAAATCTAATCATGGCTTATTGACATTCAGTAGCATTACCCACCACTAAGTCCCCGACTGTCAACATGCTAGGATTTACCTTTGACCAGAATCTGATTTGGACTGGACATATAAACTCGGTCTCTACAAGACCAGCTCTGAGGCTAGGAATTTGACAGCAAATAACTCACTTTCTGTCTCCCCTAAGCCTGTCAACCATCCCCGAGGCTCAAATCATAAGAATGGAATACTCTTCATTGCCTGCATAGTTGTGGCTTCATCAACACAAAATAAAAAGGCTTGATATTATCCAGGACAAAACAATTCAATTGATACTCCATCTATCACCTTCATTTTGCACTCCCTCACTACCCACACTCCTCATGAGACTGAAATGGAGAGGCTTACTTTCCTCATAATCCCATTGAATTGTTTTGCTTGTGTCATGAACTTTTTTTTCCCTCTTTGCTCCACTTTTAGTTCAGCATGACTGTAATTACATGGCTAACACTACCTGGTGTCAGCATTATGTTTGTCTTATTCTGCATTTCCTATTGTATAGCAGTATTCTTAGTATTGTGAAGTATTTTCTTTTTTATAAAGATCTGTGTCTAAAGTTAACTCCGTTAACATTGTTTCACTTAAGTTTCAGTAACAAAATTGTGATAAAACAAATATATTATGTTTTGGAGGTGCCGGTGTCGGACTGGGGTGTACAAAGTTAAAAATCAGACAACACCAGCTTATAGTCCAATAGGTTGATTTGGAAACACTAGCTTTCGGAGCGTCGCTCCTTCATCATCAGATGACAACCACCTGATGAAGGAGCAGTGCTCTGAAAGCTAGTGTTTATTCTCTAGACTCCCTCATCTGTGGCCTACGTGCTTTTGAGGCATTTCCCTCATGCTTTTGTTCCTATATTCAGTTTCCCCCCAGCCTTCCTCCTGCCCTCTTTGTCCCTTTCCTGCTTCCTTTCCCACCCTCCATCCTTACCTTTGGAGCTTCTGGTATCCGTTTCTGACCCAGCTGCCATTCTGAAATTCTACTGGAGGTCTGGACTCCGCCTCATGGTATGAGTTGATTGGTGCAATTAGTTCTTCCTGCACCAACTAGTTTCTGCCACTGGGTGGGGCTTCATCCATTAAAACTTCAGATGAGCGGTTTTAGAATGTAATCTATTTACAGTACTTGCATATACATTGTATTTTTGTGTTTAAAATTTATTTTGTTTTGCAGGTTATTTTAGTTGCAATGTATGACATAATAACCTAAGAGCCAGGGGTAGAGTTGATAATTTAGCCCCTCAGACTCTGCCATTTAGTACGATCATGGCTGATCATGTCTTGGCTTCAACTCCACTTTTCTGCCTATTCTCTGTAACCCTTCAACCTACTCCTAGTTAAAAAAACTGTCCATCTACTCCATAAGTTTAATCAGTGACCCTGTATCCACTGCAATCCACTGGGGAAGTGAATTCCACTGATTCATAACCCTTTGAGCCTCGTCATCTGTTTTAAATCTGCTTCCCTTTATCCTAAAACTATGATCTCTCATTCCAGATTGTCCCAGAAGGGAAAACATCCTTTCTACACCTATGTTTTCAATCCCCTTTAGGCCCTTCTATATTTCAATTAGATCTCCCCTCAACCATCTAAACTGTGCAATCTCTCCTCAAGACATGCCTAACATCTGTCGAATTAATCTAGTGAGCCTTTTTAAATGCACACAATTTAAAATGAATAGTGTTTTAAATTTGTTTTCTTCTAAGAAATAACTTGACTGACTAATGACCTTACTTGTATTTAGTAGTTTATTTAGTTTTGCAAATTATTTCTGTTTATATTACACAGTTCTGCTCATGTGCAGTACAGTATTTCAACCTGATGTTTTTTTCTAAGCACGTCTGCAGGATCTCCATTCCAGCTTTATAATTCCTATGAGAAATCAGGCTTCGCATAAAGACACAATTTTCAGGAATGCAGTCACAACTTTAAGTGAGGATTAGCTTTACCGTTTAAAGGTGATCTTATCGTCTATATAGAATGAACAGCCTGGGAAACTTCCCTAAAAAAGACTGAGTGATGAGCTAATAGAGTTTGATAGGGTCAGTGTAGGAAGATGTTTTCACTTTTTTTATGGATTACGTATAATCATAGTACAGTAACAATAAAGTAATGAATTCCATGAAGAATTCACAAAAAGATTATATTATCCAAAGAGTGGCATGAATGCAATAACATACGTTAATAGGTTGAGATGAAATAGAGAGGAGGAGGCTTTTGTTGAGCGTAAATGCAATTTTGAAAAATGGCCTGAGTGATTAGTTTTTGTCTTGTAACTACCTACTACATAATATAATGTTTGCTCTTAAATATTCTTTCAAAGGGATTTTGTTGTTTCATTTAAATTCATAAATTCCGTTGTCACCACTACATTGCTCTGTGTTGCAGGCAGATAGGGTTTTATGTACAGTCATCTCCCCTTGTATCAGTTATATTTATAATACCAAACCAGTTACCAACTATGTACTATAATACCTACCTACCTAATGCTACTATGACTTTTGATGCCTTTTCAAACCTTCAACCTACAGCACAAAGAAAAGCAAGAATAATAGATGTATGAGAACAGCAACACATGCAAGATCACTCCTCAAGTCGCACACACCATCCTAACTTGGAACTATATTGCTGTACCTTCATTATCACTGACTGGGTCAATGTCCTTGAACTCCCTCCCTAACAGTACCATGTGGACTGTAGCAATTCATGCAGACAGTTCTCCTTAAATTGGTATTCTTGTGAATTGTCCTGATGAGCGCAAGCTGAAAGACATTTTTATTCAACAATGCTTAGGATTTGTTAAACCAAATGACAGTCAGTCTAATTTATCAGACTACTGCAAAGGTTTAGACTCCAGCATTCCTGTGTTTTGGATCCCTTTACCAGCCTCAGCTGCAATCCCTCCCCTGACTCGGTGACCACTGATGAAATCAGAAGACACTATCCAAAGGTGTGTAACTACCTCCTGGTAGAAAATATCCACGGAGCTTTCCTGTTCCTTGACATGTCACTGTGTATGCAGCTCAGCCTTCAGTTTAATGACTCCTGAGTTGAAGCTCCCTGAGTCACAAACACTGACTTACTTCAGTTATGTTTGCCCAGGATCTCCATCATCCAGGCACTCCTACCTGCTGCAGTCATGCCACATCAGCTTCCCAGTCAGCCTCAATGTGGTTTAATTCACTGCTTAATCATTTTATTCAGTAATTTCCCTTTTTATATGTATTTTCATGAGTTTCTGTACTACTTTAAGCTTTAGGAATGGAAAAGATCTGAGACAATGATCAGATCCTCACCTCCTTCCCCTGTGGCAGAATAAAAACCAACTCCTATTGCGTGAAAAATGTTTGACCAAGCAAAAGGGCACCTTTGTCCCCCTCTTCACCTAATTCTCTCACTCACCCAATTCCTAGTGCTCATGGGTGGCGTTTGCAACATTGTTTAATTAGATATTGGGTAATTTGGAGTTGGGTCTTTCAAAATAAAAAGAATTTTTAAAAACTAGCCAGCACAGGGAACAGCATCAGAAACCAACTGGCCAGCAGTAGAATGTTCATGCATTGTCTGCCTCCATGGTTCAGCCTGTAGTCTTGTTTAATTCCAGTGACATCTCCACTTGTTCAGAGCGCTCAGTAATGAAGCTGAGAAATTTATACTCCGTTAGTCATACTTTGCAATTCAAATATATATTGTTATAGTGAATATTAATGATCTCCACACAGGTTGGAGGGGAGAAAATAAAGAAGCAGATGATAAATATTTGATTTGATTTCTGTAATGTTTACTTTTTAATTTGTTAATTTCAGGTCTATCTTGAGAGACTGTTAACATATGCAGAGATTGACATCTGCCCTAGCAACTGGAAGCGGATTGTATTAGGCGCCATCTTGCTTGCATCCAAGGTCTGGGACGATCAGGCTGTTTGGAATGTAGACTACTGCCAAATCCTTAAAGATATCACGGTGGAAGACATGTGAGTACCAAAAATCAAGTCAGTGGTGATCGCAAAACATTATAATGTTTTTTCTTAAATTTTCCAAACTGAGAAGCTATCCTGTGAATGAACCTCAGAATTGAACTTTGATCTATCCCCTGTTATCGCTTCCATTCCTATGTTGATAGCTCCTTCTTCCTCTCAGTATCCACCATGCCTGAGATCTGAATATGCCAGTGATCCTTGCTCAAGTTTCTGTATTTCTGTTTATCTGCTGATCAACAAACATGCTTTGCTCATTCTCTTTCCTCAGGAATGATCACTCCCACTTTCAAAATGACAGTCATCACCCTCCTCAAAAACTCATTCCAGTTTCCTTTGAATTTGGAAACTCCCAATGTATTAGAAATTTTTGAGAAGATTTGTAGCTCAGGTTGATGTTAAGTATGTAAGTTAGCTCGCTGAGCTGGAAGGTTTGTTTTCAGATGTTGCATCACTATAGTAGGTAACATCATCGGTGAGAGTCTCTGGTGAGGCGTTTGTGGTATGTCCCACCTCTCTATTTATAGGTCATGGTTTCTTCAGGTGACTGATGCCATTTCTGGTCCTTTGTCTTTCAAGGGAAGGTAGATAGGGTCTAAATCAATGTGTTTATTGACGGAGTTCTGGTTAGAATGCCGTGCCTCTAAAAATTCTCATGCATATCTTTGTTTCACCTGAGCTAGGATGTGTGTATTGTCCCAGTCAAAGAGGTATCCTTCTTTGTCTGGATGTATAGAAACTAATAAGAGTGGGCCGTGTCTTTGGTGGCCAGTGGTGTTCATGTATCCTGGTGGCAAGTTTCCTGCTAGTTTGTAGTGTTTTTTTTATAGTTCTTGCATTGTGTCTTGTAAATGATGTTAATTTTGTTGGTGGTATCTTTTGGATCCTTTAGGGTCATTAGTGGCTGTTTAAGGTAGTGTGGCTATAGTGTTTGGTTGTGTTGTATCTGCTTGTTTGGGTTTGTTTCTGAGGAATTGGTGGATTGTGCTTATTGGGTACCCATTTTTCTTGAAAATGCTGTATACATATTTTTCTTCTGCTTTTTATAGTTCCTAGGTGCTGCGGTGTGATGTAGCTTATTGAAACAATGTTTTGATGTAGCTCTGTTGGTGGGTGTAGGGCTGATTGCCTCTGAAGTATTTGATCCGTGTGTGTTGTTTCTCTGTAGACGCTGGTTTGAAGCTCTCCATTAACTGTACATTCAACTGTCATGCCTAGGAATGGAAGTCTGTTGTTGTTCTCCTCTTTTATGAATTTTAGGCCTATCAGGATATTGTTGATGATGTTGTACATTTCCTCTTTGTTCCATTTTGTGATGACAAAAGTGCCACCTACGTAGCGGATCCAAAGTTTGGGTTAGATAGTTGGGAGGGCAGACTACTCAGACTCCTTGGCATCATGGTAGCCCATAATATCAAAATCTCCAGCCATAGCTTCTCCTCTGTCCCATGCTAATAGGTCCGTACACCCCAAGAAACTATTCTTGACCTCTTCATTTATATACTGCCCCTTGCTGATATCATCTGAAAACATGCACCTTGATTTTAACCTCACCCAACATGAAAAGAGCAGGGAGCTGTTAAGGTTTGGTTTTATGTTCTTAACATGACGAGGGCGCTCTGTTGCCATTTCACCATTGCTGGTTTTTAAGATGGCTGAGCCACAGATTACAGTTTGATTGTGGCCTACTTCACCTTTACATGAGACACTGTGCCTGTCAGAAGTGGGATCGGGGAAACCATTTTGAGTATTTAAAAGTTATCGAAGTGGCCCTGCTCTTTGGAGAGTTTGACAACATATAACAAGGTGTCAGCTCGCTCAGAGAGGTCCTGATATGTTTTTGGAAAAGACATCTCTGAGAACCCCAGTGAGTTAGAAAGAGTAAGGAGTCTTGAGCCCACTCAGCCCTCCCCTTACTTCTAACCCTGCATTGGCAGAAATGAGGACAAAAACCCTTGCCTGGAACTGAGGTTATGTCAAGGACACTTCTATTGTGTCCCTGGTGTCTGAAAGTGCTGGAGCAGATTATCTGGTCCAGTTTTATTGCACTTTGGATATTTTGGTACATAGTGTGATGAATATTCATTGTATAGTTTTGCTGTTGCCTATGGAGGAAGTGAGGACTGTAGATGCTGGAGATCAGAATCGAGAGTGTGGTGCTGGAAAAGCACATCAGGTCAGGCAACATCCGAGGAGCAGGAGAATCAATGTTTTGGGCATAAGCCCTTCATCAGGAAAGGCTTTGTTCTGTTGCCTATGGCCTTAGGCTCCAAAGTGCAAGGCCATGTTAAGTTGAAATTATTTCTTTGTCTTAAGAAAGGAAAGGCTTTTTTTATTAGTTTTGTTTTTGGTTTTTTTTCTCTCTATGGTTGGCAAAAGGGAGTCAGGAGATTTGATTTGTTTAAATGCACTTTAATGAGACCATTACACCTTTGAGGTGAGGACTTCAATACATTGGAAAAAGGATAGAAGATAGTGACACAAGTGCTGCTGCCTAGCAACAGAAGTCAAGAACAATCCAGAAGAAATCAGGCAGTGTGCAGGTTCATTCAGAGAGAAGAGGACCCTAACAGTTGAGCAGTGTGGTAACTAACAGTCTCCTAGCTGTACTCAGTGGCATGAAAGTCAACAAAAATAAGAAACAGAAGGCTGGGTTTTTTAATTGTTGATTCACGGGATAGGGGCATTGATGGCCAGGCTAGCATTTATTATCCATCCTATTGCCCTAATTGTTAAGATCAACCACATTGCTGTGGGTCTGGAGTCACATGTAGGCCAGATGAGGTAAGGATGGTAGTTTCCTTCCTTAAAGGATGTTTGTGAACCAGATGGGATTTTCCTCGCTAATTAATTTATGGTTATCATTAAACTCTTAATTCCAGCTTTTTACTGAATTCAAGTTCCATCTGCCATGGCGGGATTTGAACCAGGTGCCCAGAACATTACCTGGATCTCAGGGTTAACAGTCCAGTGATAATATCACTAGGCCATTGCCTCCCCTGTCGAGATGTCAGAGAGGAGGACAAGTCTTTTGAAGAGATTTTTTTTCAGAAACATATGTTACAACCAGATGTGACGTGATTTGGCGGTTTACTTAAGGGTCTCAGGACAAGGCATTAACTATTTAAAAAAAACATTGAGTGAATGCTTCAACTTTGCTGAAAAGTAAGTGATTCTGGTCGTGCCTGCAAAACCAGGAAATTAAACATGGAGGTAGGGGTGACCCTTCACTGAGTTTGAGATTCAATAGGGTTTTTGTGGTGGTACAAAAGTTACTTTGTTTCTGATACTTATAATAAGACGGTTTCAAATAGTTCTTGTAACATGTGGCACAGTTCCTGTGTTCTTTTGTGCATTTTCTGAGACATATTCTGGAAATCAGTGTCCATTGGCCAGCCAATCAGCATCATCCTCTCATGTGTGTACATTTTGTTTTCCCTTATATTGGTCTTCATTGTGGTAAAAACAATGACTGCAGATGCTGGAAACCACATTCTGGATTAGTGGTGCTGGAAGAGCACAGCAGTTCAGGCAGCATCCATCTTCATTGTGAATTGTCCTGATGGCTGTAAGGTGAAAAGCGTTGACAGTATTTGTCTTTTCTCAACAGTACTCAAACCACAGTGTCAATGACACATATTAGAGTCTGGAGTGTAAAAATTTCTTTTATAGAACAGCAAGTTTAATTTTTATCTTTTATTAGTTGTTCAGTTTGTCATGTTAATTGGGGGTTGGTTTATCTCAGTTGGCTGGATGGTTAGTTTGTGAAGCATGTGATGTGAGTGCGCTCAGTTGATTGGGTGGTTGGTTTCTGAAGAATGTAGGCAAAAGTGAGGACTGCAGATGCTGGAAACCAAAGTTTACATCTGAGTGGTGCTGGAAAAGCACAGCAGATCAGGCAGCAACTGAGGAGCAGGAAAATCGACGTTTCTGGCAAAAGGCCTTCATCAGCCCTTCATCCGCCCTTCTGAAGAATGTGATATGGGTGAGCTCAGTTGGTTGGGCAATTGGTTTGTGGAGCATTTGATGCCAATAGCGTGGGTTGAATTCCTGTTACCAGCTGAGGTTATCATGAAGGACTGTCTTCCTCAACCTCTCCACCTGACCTGAGGGATGGTAGCCCTCACGTTAACCCATCACCAATTGTCTCTGTCTAATGAGAGAACAGCCCTAATTCTGGATTAGTGGTGCTGGAAGAGCACAGCAGTTCAGGCAGCATCCAAGGACAGCCTGAACTGCTATGCTCTTCCAGCACCACTAATCCAGAATCTGGTTTTCAGCATCTGCAGTCATTGCTTTTACCTAGAACAGCCCTAATGTCTAGTCAGGCTATAGTGACATAATACAATATAATACATGATAGCTGAACACTGCAGTAAGCATTGGCTTGAAATGCCGTATGGAGACTAGCCAGATATGGCTGTATTTTGACTTCATTCTTTCTTTGAATTTTATAACTTGGGTATTTGAGTGGAGGACTTGCACATGGCATTAATGTTAACTCTAAAATCAGGATCTTGTCATTTCCATAATATTTTAAAAATTCTGATATACGTAGTATGTCTGTTTGTGTAACTGTGTTTAATGTTTAAAGTCTGGTTGAAGATTTGTAGCTCGGGTGTCCGTTGTTGTGGTTCTGTTCGCCAAGCTGGAAGTTTTTGCTGCAAACGTTTCGCTCCCTGGCTAGGGAACATCATCAGTGCTATTGGAGCCTCCTGTGAAGCGCTGCTTTGATGTTTCTTCCGGTATTTATAGTGGTTTGTTCTTGCCACTTCCGGGTGTCAGTTTCAGCTGTAGTAGTTCGTATGTGGGGTCCAGGTTGATGTGTCTGTTGATGGATGTTCTTGCTGCTTCCGGGTGTCAGTTTCAGCTGTAGTGGTTTGTATATTGGGTCCAGGTCCATGTGTCTGTTAATGGAGTTTGTGGATGAATGCCATGCCTCTAGGAATTCCCTGGCTGTTCTCTGTCTGGCTTGTCCTATGATGGTAGTGTTTTCCCAGTCAAATTCATGTTCCTGGTTGTTTGAGTGTATGGCTACTAGGGATAGCTGGTCGTGTTGTTTTGTGGCTAGCTGTGTTTAATGTCTCAATTGTGTGATCTTTTTGGATAGAAACGTACAGCACACACAGGCCATTCAGCCCAACAAGATGTCTTCTCTTTCAAAAAGGAATCCAATTGGTTCCATACCCCGTCTCTCCTTGTTTTCCTATGTTTCACCTTAAAGTATTTATCCAGTTCCCTTTTGAAAGGCTATAGCAAATTTCAAAGCCCATTTATTGTTATGTGAAAAGGAATTTTCTTATGCTACCTCTTGATCCTTCAACAATTGATAACAGTTTCCCTTTATTTGCTCATTCTAAATCCATTATGACTCTTAATATCTCTCTCACATCTCTCACTTTCTTTGCTAAAAGATGAAGACCCAATTCCTCTAGTCTCCCAAAATAACTAATTTATTATCCTAGAAAATATTTGGGTACATCTCTTCTGTACGTTTTCCAATAACTCAATAATCTTTTGTAATGTACCCAGAATTGGAAACAATGGTTCAGCTGTTGTTTTATGTAGGTGTAACATTAACTGTTATCTTATCGTATGTCTACCTTTTTTTGTATCTTTCTTCTCTATCTGTCCTTTGGATCTCCAGGCACGCTCAGAAACTGTTCATAATGTGTCTACTCTCTCTGCAGGAATGAGCTGGAGCGTCAGTTTCTGGAATTGCTTCAGTTTAACATCAACGTGCCGTCCAGTGTTTATGCAAAGTATTACTTCGATCTCCGTTCCCTAGCAGAAGCCAACAACCTTAGCTTCCCATTGGAGCCACTTAGCAGGGATAGAGCACAGAAGCTTGAGGTGAGGGACTCTCACTGTGATTCACCTGCAGTGCCATACGGCGTGGTGAAATTGTGCCACGTTCCCGAAAATGATGCTTGTTTGTAGACCTGGCCCTGTTAGGAAATTGCGTTCTAACAGAGTGCTTGTGATTCTGAGGAATCGGCGGATTATGTTTATTGGGTGCCTCCAGATTCCTCAGAAACAAACCCAAACAAGCAGATGCAATGCAACCAAAAACTATAGCCACATTACCTTCCAACAAAGACATATCAAAAATGACTTCCAGACCACTCAGACTCCTGAACATCACACTTAAACAGCGACTAATGGCTCTAAAGGATCCAATTGATACCACCAACAACTATCTTGTTGTTTACAAGATATGATGCAAGAACTGTAAAAAAACACTACATCGGACTGAACTAGCAGGAAACTTGCAACCAGAATACATGAACACCTACTGGCCACCAAAAGATACGACCCATTATCACTAGTTTCTATACATACAGACAAAGAAGTTCACTACTTTGACTGGGACAATACACACATCTTAGGACAGGCGAAACAAAGACATACACGAGAATTCCTAGAGGCATGGCATTCTAACCAGAACTCCATCAATAAACACATTGATTTAGACCCTATCTACCTTCCCTTGAAAGAAAAACCAGAAATGACATCAGTCACCTTAAGAAACTAAGACTTATAAATAGAGAGGTGGGACATACCACCAGCGCTTCACTAGAGACTCTCACTGATGATGTTACCTAGTTGTGGTGATGAAATGTCTGAAAACAAACTTTTCCAGTTCAGTGAGCTAACTTCCATACGTGTACTTGTGAAATCATGTTTAGGTGATTTTAAAACATGACATTTGGGCATCTGTGGTAATGACCACAAGGCTGAGAAAAGTCTCTGGTTCAAACTCCCATCTGTGTTGAGCTCATTAATCTCAACAAGGAACATAATTGGTCAGTCACCTTGAACTTATACCACTCAAAAGGAGAATGTAGGCAATTGATGACAATGAGCCTGCTCTGAGGAATAAAGGAGTTGATTCATATTTTCCTCTCAATGACTTTGCATTGATTTATACTGGAATGGATAAATGATGTGAGGACAGGATAGTCATAGAGTCACAGAGATGTACAGCACGGAAACAAACCCTTCAGTCCAAATTATCCATGCTGACCAGAAATCCTAACCTAATCTAGTCCCGTTTGTGAGCCCTTGGCCCATATCCCAGTAAAGCCTTCCTATTCATATACCCATCCAGATGCCTTTTAAAAGCTGCAATTGTACCAGCCTCCACCACTTCCTCTGGCAGCTCATTTCATACATGTACCACTCTCTGTGTGAAAAAGTTGCCCCTTACATTCCTTTTATAGCTTTCCCTTCTCACCCTAAACCTATGCCCTCTAGTTCTGGACTCCCCGACCCCGGGGAAAAGACTTCGCCTATTTACCCTATCCATGCCCCTCATGATTTTATAAACCTCTATAAGGTCACCCTTCAGCCTCCGACGCTCCAGGGAAAACAGCCCCAGCCTATTCAGCCTCTCCCTCTAGCTCAAATTCTCCAACCCTGAACAACATCCCTGTAAATATTTTCTGTACTCTTTGACATTTCACAACATCTTTCTGCTAGGAAGGAGACCTAAATTGAATGCAGTATTCCAAAATAACTTTTCGAAATGAACTCTTGAGAATCGTACGCAAAACATGGTTAGTTAGATATCTTAGCAGCACAGTTACTAGCCACTATAAAACCATGCCTCAGTGCGAAACCGAACTTATCCAGAGATAAGGTGAAATTAAAATTGAAAAGTTGCCATAAATCAGAATAGGTTAATAAAAGCAAAACACCTTATGACTCAGCAAAGCTTATATCTTAAGAAAATCTTAAGAGGTTGTTTAAAAAGAAGTGAGGAAACAGGTGGCTAAAATATTCATTCAACTGTAATCCAACCTTTGGAACCAAATAACTTTAAAGTTCTTTAGCTTTGCTGTTAAGTTGAGGGATACCTTAAGTACTCCTACTCTACTTAATGTAGCTGTCACTTTGTCAGCACTTGCTGATTAAATAATTTTACTGCTCTAAACAGCCTTCTATTTCCTGTAAAATATGGCAAGAAACAACATTGTGGTTAAATTTATGGTATTGAAGACATCTGACTCTGCCATATTGGAGTGTATCCTGATAGTGGCCTGGTTTGAAATATAATTTTAAACATTTGTGCACTTTCTGCTATGTGTATACTCCATAAAGCACAGAAATGTTTGAAATGCAACTTAGTTCCTGTACCTGTCCTGATTTTATTAATTCTCTGTTGATTTATTAACAAGATTTTGGTTTATACCTAACTGCAAGAATCAAGTCAAATTTGATTCTGTAATTGAGTGCACACATAAATTGTAACCTGTTCAAGACACGCATTATGAAATAGAGCTTTATAAGTGAGATGTTCTGCTTTGAGATGATGCTGAATTATGAGTGTAATGGGTACTGACCGTTTTTTTCACTTATGCATAAGTGGGATGTGGTAGGCAGTTTTGATTTGAAAGCTTCTTGAATAGCTTGAATTAATTTATATGCTGCTACTCCGGTGTTATCTGAGATTAACAATGCCTGTATATAGCATTGATCGATCAGTTGGGAGTAGTGATCATTTGATAAAATGCATTTAGGTCTGAGGGAACAATACAGTCATTTTTCTCAGACAGAACTGAAATGTTAAAAAGTAGTGGTGCAAATATTCATGACAGGCTTTTTACAATAACACACAAGGTGATTGTACTCAAGTAGTGGGAGGTGTTTGGATATTGGCAGACAGTGTCAACTTTAAACTCCATGCGTTATCCCAGAGTCGGGTAAAGATAATTGTCCTTGTCTGAGCTTGTCTTGCCGACCTGCTTACTTCAATCCTAGATCTCTGTCTTTCAATCATACAGCCTGTCTCTCAATATAGTAGAGTCTGAATGGTGCCAGTGCACACCATCTTGAGAGTTTAGGCATACATTTGGTGGGTGATTCCTTGGTTTAGTGAGTCCCTTGTCTCATTCACAGAGCTAAAATTTCTTTGAATTCTGCAGCTCTCAATGTATAAGGAGAAATGCACTATTCACAGTGGGGGATCAAGATTTATATAAGGTTCCAGGGACAAGTCAGAAAGTGAATTGCCTGAAGCATTCATCTGTTGAGAAGTTGATCATTCCCAAGAAAGGCAATTCCTTTATGGATTTACCTGATTCTACCAACTCTTAAAGACCTTTCTCTACGTCATAATTTTTATACCATCTCTAAGAAAGTTTGTTCCTAATTGGAGCAGTCTCTGTGTTGGATGCATAGGAGGGAAGTGAATAATACAGTCAAATCCCTTAAGAGCTACTTTAGTGTTGACTAGGCTTCATTATGACGCGTTTAAAGTGGGAGCAAGGGACAAATATGTAAATGAATCTAAACAAGACAAAGATGCTTGCTGCTGCTGTTGCAGAGAAAAAGCTGCAAACCTGGGAAATGATGGCAGAACACAGGAAATAGATTAGTATGTGAGAGGGAGGGGCAGGTGAATGTCCCACCTGAACCTGTCACCTGTCTCCTTTGGGTGCTGTCTGATTTCCTGTGTATTTCGAGCTTTTTCAACTCTCTGTTTCCATTCAAATAACCATCTACATGCAGAGATATTGGGGGGGAGGGGAATAACAGGAAATTTGCACTAAGTCATAATGCTCATTTAGCAAGCTGACCATAACATCATAAGATGTAGGAGTAGAAAGAAGCTGTTCAGTACTTTGAGAACTAGGTGGTTGTTACGTAGGTGGGTGAAGGGACAGTTTGGTGGGCCAAGGTGTGACAGTGTTCAATAAAGAGTTTGGACTGGGAGGTGATGACAGCTCAGTTTGGCGTGGAAGGAGGGATAGGGTGTTCCTTTGTTTGGGAGGGACATGGGTTTCCATTTTGTAGTTACCCAGGAGTTGTAGCTGGTTTTAATTTCTCTAACCTTCCCTCCAACTGGATAAATCAATTGGAACCATCTGAAGTCTGTGATTAGATTAGATTAGATTACTTACAGTGTGGAAACAGGCCCTTCGGCCCAACAAGTCCACACCGACCCGCCGAAGCGCAACCCACCCATACCCCTACATATACCCCTTACCTAACACTACGGGCAATTTAGCACGGCCAATTCACCTGACCCGCACATCTTTGGACTGTGGGAGGAAACCGGAGCACCCGGAGGAAACCCACGCAGACACGGGGAGAACGTGCAAACTCCACACAGTCAGTCGCCTGAGGCGGGAATTGAACCCAGGTTCCTGGCGCTGTGAGGCAGCAGTGCTAACCACTGTGCCACCGTGCCACCACTCCAACTCAGAGTTGTACACTTTTCTAGAGGTTTCAGAAGATCCGGGCCAATATTTTCATGAGAATTGTATCCGATTTGTATAGCTGCTACCATGAGTAAATAGCCTGCAGTTGACCGCTGTCTTACATACTTGGTTTGTAAGTAGACAACTTAGTAGACAGTGACCAATTTCCTTTAAGTGTAACAAATAAAGTTATTTACACAAATACACCGAATGTGCAGTATATCTTGCCAACTGACAAGTTGAAGTGTGAAGGTTCAAAGGTTAGAAGAGTTGCTGGCACAAGGCCATGAATCGTCCTGACTGCCTGAGTAACTTTCATTAAAACAGTGTCTATAAGTGGAGAATGACGCCCATGCACGCTCCCAAAATTTCAGTGTTGTTTGTTCAGTTGTACTTTAAACCATCTGTTGCACCTTTAACCCTTGTTGCCTTTAAATTTTGCAGGCACTATCCCGACTATGTGAGGACAAGTACAAAGACTTGAGGAAATCTGCTCGGAAACGCTCAGCCAGTGCAGATAATCTGACTGTGATCAGATGGTCCCCGGCCATCATTCCCTAACAGTGGACAATTTTGCTTGAGTACATTTGCTGTCGTCCATCCAGTTTTTACCTGGGGGGAGCAAAAGAGACTTTTAAAGACTTTGGCAAGATGCCTTTACAGTGCCTCCATCTTGTGTAGCACAGGAAAATGGAAAATCTCATTGGAGAAAACAAAAATAACAGTATGAATTTGTGAGAAAGCACTGTCATCTCGAGCATTTTCACTGCCTCTAAGCCCCTTTAAATGGGTTTTGATGTAGGGAGCCATGTAACTAATGAAAAAGCAGGATATGAGGCTGGCAAATTGAGGAGAAAGATTGTCATTTTAAACAGTCGACCTATTTGCAGGGAAGATACAGAGGCATGTGGATAAAGCAAGAGATTCGTTTTCATCGCGCGTCTGAAGCAACTTGTGGAGTGGCAGTGTTTTAATTTAATTTATTCTAAAGGTGTGACTGGGAAATTAATGGCCTGCAGGAACAAAACTTTCACAGGTGTGAAAAGATGAGCCACTTGGGTGAAATGTCACATGATGGTCAGCAACGATCTGCTGCATGTCCGAATTCGTTTTGAGGTGTGCTTCAGGTTCTGTTGGCTGCATTGATTCCAAACACACAGGCAGCATCTTCCTAGAGGAGACAAATCCCCCACCCCCCAACCACCACCATCACCACACCCTGCCAAGGTGTCCTTTTTCTATCCTGTGAGTAGCCACCATAAGAAGTGTACAGCTCTGGCACATTTGTCTTACGTGGGTCTTTTCACACACTAAACGCAACTTGCCACAGTGGGTAGTACCTGGCCCTATGCCCTTGATATATTCCACAAGAGACCGCACATGGTTTTTGTCCCAGTACACGATCATCTTTGTGTTTTGCTGCAGTGTTCTGTGTAATCCAGAGGCTGTCCACAAGCACAAGATGCCATTTTGGTCTATATTAGGGTATCCACTTCTATTTTCATATTGCTAATCATTTTATGAATATATTCAAAGTTTTATTTTATTATCTGTCATCTCTTCATGTGTAGATTTGACTTGTCAGCTTATGTTAGCATGCAGATGCAGTCGTTATAGTAAAAAATTGTGTATGTATATATCAAAAAAATTCTTACTCTTAATTTCTTAGAATTTTTTTGCCTTTTGTATCCTTTTTGACAATATGTTCCATTACATGCAGACAGATTTTGTCATGGGCCTGCTATTTACAGACAGATGTGGGAGGGAGGGGGAGTGTGCAGGGTTAGATGAAATCGATTTGCTTTTCTGTTCTGATGCTCTGATTAGGAACCTCAACAGTACCCTCTTCTGGAACCTTTTGGAATTCCTTTTGTATTATTCCTTAATAGGCACACTAGGCTTTTGTAACTTTTATCTTTCATGCTCAAATCAAGCTTATTGCTGTGCCACTAGTGCACAACTTTAGTCACAAGTGGGTCCAAAACTTCGACTGTTCAAAAAGCTTAGTTTCGTATCTTGCACTGGTCTGATTGCAATGTAGGACTCTGATAGAAACTGAAGCACAGATGATACTGCACCTACCTGTTAATGGAAGGTCTTTGCTCCATTTGATCACAAACGTCTACTTAATTTTCTTTTAGCATGAAACGAATGATTGAAAACACAGTGTGCCCGTTGAGTGAGAAAAGTACAAATATCTGAGCACTGGGCAAAGTGATGCCAATGCGTCTGTCCAAGATAAGCATGACTCAGGTGGTGCATTCATTGATTTTGCTTTCAGTTTCATTTTGCTCATCTAAGGCAAATTGTTGTGGACTAACCAGAAGAAATTCCACTCGATGATAAAACATGAAAATTACTTAACTGCATTGCTCTAGTGGCTCCGAGAATGAATGCAATGTGCAGGTTAGTACTAAGCCATAGAGACCAGGGATGGAGTAATAGTTTGGGAGCTCCAATTGGCCTCAGCATTAAAACTTAAAATATGCAGGCACTCAAGCTGGTTCATGCTTTCCAGTATCCGTTGCTGACAACAGTGTGGATGCCGACAGAAGACAGAATTGGGCCTGGCTGTGATGCTCATCGTTGACTGTCTAGTCTTACATGAAAAAACAATGACTGATGGGGTGATGTGCCCAGAGAGCTGCTGCCATTCATGAAACCATTCCCCAGCAAAAGACCATGTCTGCAGAAGAACAGGGGAGCAGGATTAGGTTTTAGGTTGTGTTAATCATTGAATCAATACCTAAAATTCCAATCTATTTTGACCAAAATTTTAAATCTAGATTAATATTTTCCACCCTTACTGATTTAATCGGTTTAATTTTTTTGATACACAATTTTCCAAGTATTTTAGGGAGACCGATCATCGTGTTAACATTACTGCGAGTGAATTTTAGTGAGATGAACATTGATGATATCTGTAATTATCTGAGTACAAGTGTACTTTTGTGAAGTTTATTAAACTTGTCAAAGATTGTATAACCTATTTATTGTATGTATGTACATACAGTCTGATGCTTACTTAAAATGTAAAGTGGTCTCAGTAGAATCTTGCTCAGTCTGGTTTAGACTGGTGATTCTTGCTTAGCCTTGTGCACTGGACTCTACCTCTGTATAGAGAGTTTTTTCCCGATCTTTCGTTAGTTGGAACAGATAAAGTTTTTTTTGTGACAAATTGATTATGTATCTTATGTTTCTTGTGCTGAAAAAAAAACTACTGTAGCTATTTTCTCAGTTTGATTTCTGATGTGTAAAACTGAGGGAAAAAAGGCTTACATTGAGCATTTTATGTTTCTTTGTATTAATGAAAACAACAGTGCTTTTGCATTTTCCTCCCTTTTTGTTTGGTCAACTTTGCCAAATATGAAACAGTATCTTTGGACAAACTGCACAATACCAACAGATGTTCTGGACTGTAACTCATTCTCAAAGAAGCAGTAATCTGCCAAAGGGCTGTACCCTGCTTGAAAATTTGGGTAAACTGATTATTTCCCATTGCTTCCCATTACTGTAATGATGAATTACCATTTTAATAAAGATAGGTGCCAATTTGGTTACACTCTGCATATTTGTGCTCATTCAAAAGATTGTATGTGAAGAATTTTCTGATGGACTCAGATATCAAAGGTAGCATTCATCATTTAGCAATATTTATCCTAATTTTGTTTGAGGTTTATAAATTTTACCTGCTTTACATTTCAATTTTTGATTAATTTATCAACCCATTGATATTGGCTTTTTGTCTCCACCTTCTTTTCTTTGGATCAACTTCAGGGTCTTCCTCATGCAGCCAGATTTTCCCTTGGTGAACTTTTTTTGCTTCTGACCTTGCCAATTTTATGCACAGTTTAGGTTATGTATACAATTTGCAGACTTTACCAACATACCTCCTTCCAATTTACAATGTTTTCTCTGGTCTATTTCAATGTATCCTAACGCAGTGCCATGGAAAAGAAGAAAGATTACTCTTTATATCACACCTTTCATAACTTCAGGGCACCCCAAATTGCTTTACAGTCAATGAAGTGTTTGGAGGTGTAGTGATTGCAGTGAGAATGTCAGACATTTGGCAACCAATTTGTATACAATGAGAAGACCAGATCATCTGTTTTATATCATCTCAGCACTTCAAAATAGTGAACATAGAGAACACAGAACAATACTGTGCAGAACAGACCCTCCGGCCCTCGATGTTGTGCTGACCTGTGAACTATCCCATCATTATCCATGTGCTTATCCAAGGATTGTTTAAGTCTCCCCAATGTGGCTGAGCTAACTTCATTGGCAGGCAGGGCATTCCATGCTCTGACCACTCTGAGTAAAGAAACTGCCTCTGACATCTGTCTAAAAACTATTACCCCTCAATTTGTAGCTATGTACCCTCGTACAAGCTGACTTCATCATCTTAGGAAAAAAACTCTTACTGTCTACCCTATCTCACCCTCTGATCATTCTGTATGTCTCTATTAAATCCTCTCTTAGCCTTCTTCTTTCCAATGAAAACAGACCCAAGGTCTCAGCCTTTCCTCATAAGACCATCCCTCCAGACCAGGCAACATCCTGGTTATCTCCACTGCACCTTTCCAATGCTTCCACATCCTTTCTGTAATGGGGTAACCAAAACTGAACAAAATATTCCAAATGCAGCCACAGTAGCATTTTGTATCTTGCAGCATGACATTATGACTCTGGAACTCAATGCCTCTACCAATAAAACCCAACACACACCGTATGCCTTCTTAACAGCACTATCAACCTAGGTGGCAGCTTTCAGGGATCTATGTACATGGACGCCAAGATCCCTCTGCACATCCTCACTACCAAGCATCTTTCCATTGACCCAGTATTCTGCCTTCCTGTTATTCTTCCCAAGGCGACTCATCTCACATTTAGCTGCATTGAACTCCATTCGCCACCTCTCAGCCCAATTCTGCAGTTTATCCAAGTCCCCCTGCAACATGCTCCCACACTGTCCACCACTCCACCGACTTTAGTATCGTCTGCAAATTTACTAATCCATCCAGCTATGGCTGCGTCTCAGTCATTTATAAAAATAACAAGCAGCAGTGGTCCCAAAACAGATTCTTGTGGCCCACCACTAGTAACTGGACTCCAGGCTGAATATTTTCCATCAACAACCACTCGCTGCCTTCTTACAGAAAGCCAGTTTTTAACCCAAACTGATAAATCACCCTCCATCCCATGCCTCTGTATTTTCCCCATCAGCCTACCGTGTGGAACTTTTCAAAGGCTTTACTGAAGTCCAAGTACACCACGTCAACTGCCCTACCTTCATCCACATGTTTGGTCACTTTCTCATAAAACTTAATGAAGTTTATGCCCTTGACAAAACCATGTTGACTATCTCCAATCAAATTGTTGCTTGCAAGATGATTATTAATCCTATCTCTCATAATCCTTTCCAAAACTCTTCCTACAACACAAGTAAGGCTCAATGATCTATAATTGTCTGGGTCATCTCTACTCCCTTCTTGAATAAGGGCACAACATTTGCAATTCTCCAGTCCTCCGGTACTAAACCTGTACACAATGATGACTCAAAGATCAAAACCAAAGGCTCCAACACCACTACTCTAGCTTCCCAGAGAATCCTTGGAAAAATCCCATCCGGCCCAGAGGACTTGTCTACTTTCACTCCTAGAATTGATAACACATGTGCATAACTAACCTCAATCCTTTCTAGTTTAATATCTCGTATCTCATTCTTCTCCACAATATTCTCCTTTTCCTGAGTGAAAACCAATGAGAAATATTCATTTAGCACCTCTCCGATCTCCACAGGATCCACACACAACTTCACACTTCTGTCTTTGATGGGCCCTATTCCAACTCAGTCATCCTTTTACTCCTCACATACCTGTAGAAAGAGTTAGGGTTCTGATTTATTGTATTTGCTAAAGACTGCTCATGTTCTCTCTTTGCTCTTCTTAGCTCTCTCTTTAAATCCTTCCTAGCTTAACTCTCCATCACCTCATCTGAACCATCTCGTCTTATCATCACATAAGCCTCCCTCTTCAGTTTAACAAGAGATGCAATTTCTTTAGTAAACCACGGTTCCCTTACCTTATCACTTACTCCCTGCCTGACAGGGACATACCTATCAAGGACACGCATATCTGTTCCTTAAACTAGCTCCACATTGCAAATGTCCCCATCCCCTGCGTTTTGCTACTCCATTCTATGTATCCTAAGTCTTGCCTAATCGCATTATAATTGCTCTTCCACCATTGGTAACTCTTGCCCTGTGGCATGTACTTATCCCTTTCCATCACTAAACTAAATGTAACCAAATTATGGTCACTTTCTCCAAAGTGCACACCTACCACCAAATCAAATACCTGGCCTGGTTCATTGCCAAGTACCACATCCAGTGTGGCCTCCCCTCTTATTAAAGCAAATTACTGCAGATGCTGGAATCTGAAACCAAAAGAGAAAATGTTGGAAAATCTCAGCAGGTCTGGCAGCATCTGAAAGGAGAGAAAAGAGCTGATGTTTCGAGTCTAACTGACCCTTTGTCAAAGCTGACAAAGGGTCAATTAGACTCGAAATGTCAGCTCTTTTCTCTCCTTACAGATGCTACCAGACCTGCTGAGATTTTCCAGCATTTTCTCTTTTGGCCTCCCCTCTTGTCAGCCCTTCAACATACTGTGTCAGGAAACCCTCCTGCACACATTGGGCAAAAACTGTTCCATCTGATGTACTAGCGTTATAGCATTTCCAGTCAATGTTGGGGAAGTTAAAGTCCCCCATAATGACCACCGTGTTCCTTTCACTCCTTCCCAGAATTGTTTTGCTGATCCTCTCCTACAACTCTAGCACTCTGTGGAGGCCTATAACAAAAGCTCCCAGCCGTGTGACGTCTCCTCTCCTGTTTCTAACCTCAGCCCATACTACCTCAATAGTGTCTTTTGCATTCCTGATGTAACGGCTTCTTGCCATAACGGCAACTTGAAAACTCCAGTTGGTCTCAATTAGCCTTTCAACTTGCCTCAGTTGGCTGCCTCCTCTTTGAAAATAGACGCTAGATTTGAGTGGTGCTGGAAAAGCACAGCAGGTCAGGCAGCATCCGAAGAGCAGGAAAATTGACATTTCGGGCAAAAGCCCTTCATCAGGAATAGAGGCAGGGTGTCTGCAGAGTGGAGAGATAAATAAGAGGTGGGTGGGGGTGGGGAGAAAGTAGCATAGAGTACAATAGGTGAATGGGGGTGGGGATGGAGGTGATAGATCAGAGAGGAGGATGGAGTGGATAGGTGGAAAGGAAGATAGGCAGGTAGGACAGGTCATGGGGATGGTGCTGAGCTGGAAGGTTGGAGGTGGGGTGAGGTGGGGGAAGGGGAAATGAGGAAACTGGTGAAATCCACATTGATGCCCTGGGGTTGAAGTGTCCTCTTTGAAAATGCAAAGCTCTTCTACTTTACAAATGTGAAGTCCCACCTCCACGTGGGGATGATGCCAGGAAAGTGGCACACCAGCTGTTAGTACGAAATGACGCCAAAGCGGTCGAATCTCAAAGGCAGGAGTTTGAGAACGAATTTGAGGGAAACCTTCTTCACCCAGAGATTAGTGGCATGTCTGGAACATGCTGCCTGGGAAGGGAGTTGAGACAGGAAACCTCACAACCTTTAAAAAGTACTTGAATGAGCAGTTAAAGTGTCATAACATTCAAGGCGATGGGCCTAGTGCGGGAAATGGTGCGAATTGTATTCTTGGGAGTACAGACTTGATGGGCTAAAGGGCCTCATCTGTACTCTATGATTCTGCCCACTTCTGTTCTCAGTCCCAACATTCCTGAAGAAGGGCTTATGCCCGAAATGTCGATTCTCCTGCTCCTCGGATGCTGCCTGGCCTGCTGTGTTTTTCCAGCACCACATTTTTCAACGCTGGTCTCCAGCATCTGCAGTCCTCCCTTTCTCCAACATTCTACCATTACAACTTCAGTGAATAATGATACTGATTCCTCCTTGCATTATAGAGTAAGATCCTGTAATAAGAACAAAGCAGAGGACAAAGGGGAAGAATACTGATGTTGCATCCAGTTACAGAGTAGTGGTGACAAATGTCTGAAAGCAGGAGATTTGCAGTTGGTTTACGGAGAATGACAGTGGCAAAAATGTACCATATGAAGAATCATTGGGACACCATTGTTTGTGTAACTTGGCGTGTGGTGCTAATTGTCTGCTCCCAAATGCTGCATAATAGAAAGAAACTACAATTAGGAACAGGAGTAGACCATTCAATACTGTTATAGCTGATTGAATATTTGCTTGCCTTTTACCTAATAATAAACAATACTGGCAAGGAATAGGCCAACAGTAACTGTCTGCAGTATGAATGCACAAAGTTCTATTAATTATGAGAAATCTTGAGATACACGGGATTCTTCCCTTGGACAAAGGGATGTTAAGATGAGATTTCATTGAGTTGTTGGTGGGTGGGGAGGGGAAGATGAAGAATTATGATCAAGGTATATTGGAGTCAGCAGCAAATGTTCATTCCAAGTGTTGCTAAGATTATAGTAAAGCAATGGGGTAATAAGATTTATTTTGAGTTTTTACTCATAGAAGCAATGAGCTAATGGTGGTCTCATGTTGTATCTGGGCTTCAGCTTCCATTATGTGTGTGGTTGACCCAGACTAACTTGATGTCATCCTCTAATTTGGTTCAATTTTCATCATTTCATTTGGAACACAAAGAACTTTTTCCACTTGCTCCGTAACAGAATAACTGCCAATTACTTCAAGCACTGACACCACAAAGTTCAAGCAAACCTCTGTTTGCATTACAGTTCTAACTCAGTTCAATTATGTCTGAAAATATCAAGCCAATGACATTATTCACTTGCAGCAAAACTATGTACGGTACATGGAAAAAAAATTCTACTCATGTCTGGGATAATTTCCTTTAACCTGGAAATCTACATTGTGTTGGAACCCTGCTTCAGCCGGGACTACATCCTTTCCATTCTTTGTCGAACACAAGTACATAATATGCTAAAACAGCCAAAGTGAAGATATCCAATTTTGTGCTGGGAAAATAATGAGGCAGCCAGGCCATTATTATGTGAGGGACTGACTGCTACAAACAAAACAATATAAACTGTATTACATTAATTGTGGTTCCCATTGTGGTCTTTTACCTCCATCATGGGATTACTTTAGAAAATATTCATGATGATTTCCACCCAATAATTTATTATAATAGCCCAAATTGGAAACAAAAACAGAATTAAGTATTCAAAAATAAAGTTTGAAAAGGAAACACAGAATTTATTTTCAGACATGATGCTTAGCAGTCTACAATGTAAATGATTTTGTTTTTGGTGGTCATTATTTTGAAAAGGCACCTACATGAGAAACTCCTAAGAGATTACTCTCAGATTTGTAAGGTTGTTGCTGTTTTTACGTAAATTCTGCAAGTGGTATGTTATCCCAAAACATGCAGTGCCTAGCTAAAGTAAAAGTGCTGGAATTCTGAAAACAACCTGGAAACTGATGGAAACACCCAGCAGGTTGGTTGAGATTTGCAGAGCAAACAGAACAACGCTTAGAGTTGGCATCCATTATGAAATAAGATCTGCTGTAGGACCCCTTAAATAGCCTGATTTAAAAGTAAACTACAGATGCTTGAAATCTGAAACAAACTTAGAATGCCGGAGAAACTCAACATGTCCGACAGCATCTGTGGTAAGAGAAACTTAACTAACGTTTTGAGTTTGATGTGACTCTTTTTCCAAACTTATAAATAACTAACCTATTAATAACTTCTTAGACACAGTCCCTTAAGGCCTGTTATTTTGTGAGAATTCAATTAAACTGCTTGAGGTGAGATCATGCTTTTTGTAAGGAAGAATTAAAAGGCCAATTATTATTTTAAATGGAGAGAGACTCCAAAAAACTTGCAGCACAGAGGAATTTGGCTGTTCTTATGCATAAAACACAACAAAGTTAGCATGCTAATGCAGCAAGTAATTGGGAAAGCAAATGGAATTTTGGCCTTTTTAAATAGGGGATAGAAGTTTTAAAAATAGGGAAGTTTTGTTATAACCAACAGCGCATTGATATGGCCATATTTTCCCTGGTGGTTTCCCTGGAGCATTGGAGGCTGATGGGTGACCTTATAGAGGTTTACAAAATTGTGAGGAGCATGGATAGGGTAAATAGGCAAAAGTATTTTTCCTGCGGTCAGGGAGTCCAGAACTAGAGGGCATAGGTTTAGGGTGAGAGGGGAAAGATATAAAAGAGACCTAAGGGGCAACTTCTTCACACAAAGGGCGGTACGTGTATGGAATGAGCTGCCAGAGGAAGTGGTGGAAGCTGGTACAATTGCAACATTTAAGAGGCATTCGGATGGGTATGTGAATAGGAAGGGTTTGGAGGGATATGGGCCGGCTGCTGGCCAGTCAGACTGATTGTGCTGAGATATCTGTTTGACATGGACGAGTTGGACCAAAGGGTCTGTTTCCATGCTGTACATCTCTATGACTCTATGACTGTATCTGGAATGCTATACACAATTTGGTTCCCATACTTAAGGAAGCATGTACAGGTGTTGGAAACAGTTCAAAAGAGTTTTACCAGGCTGATTTCTGGGATGAACAGGCCGAGTTGTCAAGAATGGCTAAACACGTTAGGCCTTTATTCATTAGAATTTAGACAACCAAGTTGTGATCTTAATGAAGCATACTAAATTCTGAAGGGAATTCACAGGGTCGATGTTGAGAAAATGTTTCCATTTGAGGGGAAATCTCTAATGAACATAGTTTTGGAACATTTAAAACAGGTGTAAAGGCATTTCTCCTGTCAATGTAGCAAGTATCTGGAATTCTGTATCCCAAAGGGTTGTGGAGACAAGACCACTGAAAGCGTTTGAAGAGGAGATGGATACATTTTTGAAATATTGAGTTGAGATTAGGAGGAGCTGGCATAAACAAAATAGTCGAGGCCAGATCAGACGTGATGTTATAAAATGGCGGGTCAGGTTTAAGGGCCTGAATGACCTATTTCTTATGGTCTCTAACAATGTTCTTTTTGTCCCTTTATACTTCCATGGGATGTGTGCATTTTGGCATGGTCAGCATTTGTTGCCTAATTGCTCAAACTGAATGCCTGCTTGGCTATGCACCGGTCAATTAAGAGTTAAGCATAGTGCTTTGTCATATGCAGACCAGAATGGACAAAGATGGCATAGTGCTTTCCCTAAACGGCATTTACAATAATTGATGGTAATGGCAATGACCATCTCCAACAAGAGACAATCTGAATGTTATCCATTGACATTCAATGACATTACCATCACCAAATACCCCACCATCAACATCCTGGGGTTACCATTGACTAGGCATTCAACTGGACTAGCCATGTAAATACAACGGCAAGAAGAGCAGGTCAGAGACAAGGAATGCTGCAGTAATTAAGAATTCAAATAAAGTTTACAGTCACATGTCTAGAGATACACGAGTTCAATGAAAAGTGTAAAACAGCATCATTTCCAGTGCCATCTTAGGTACAAAGATGCCTAGGTACAAACTCTTAGGTAAAAATGAGAAAAATGAAGAAACAACGATTTAAAAACTCAGGGTTACAGACCTAATCGAACGTAGAACAATACAACGCAGAACAGGCCCTTTCGCCCCGGATGTTGCGCTGACGTATGAACTAATCTATGCCCATCCTCCTACACTATCCCATCATCATCATCCATGTGCTTATCCAAGGATTGTTTAAGTCTCCCCAGTGTGGCAGAGTTAACTACATTAGCAGGTAGGGCATTCCATGCCCTTATCACTCTCTGAGTAAAGAACGTGCCTCTGACATCTGTCTTCAATCTATCATCCCTCAATTTGTAGCTATGCCCTCTCGTACATGCTGACATCATCATCCTAGGAAAAAAAAATTCACTATCTACCCTATCTAATCCTTTGATCATCTTGTATGTCTCTATCAAATCCCCCCTTAGCCTTCGTCTTTCCAATCAGAACAGACCCAAGTCTCTCAGCCTTTCCTCATTAGACCTTCCCTCCAGACCAGAGTTGAAAAATATGGTGCTGGAAAAACACAGCAGGCCAGGCAGCATCTGAAGAGCAGAAGATTGACGTTTCGGGCATAAGCCCTTCCTCAGGAATGAGGCTGGTGTGCCAAGCGGGCTGAGATAAATGGTTGGGGGGAGGGAATTTGGGAGAGGGGCGCTGGGGATACGATAGGTGGAAGGAGGTTAAGGTGAGGGTGATAGGCCGGAGAGGGGGTGGGGGCAGAGAGGTCAGGAAGAAGATTGCAGGTCAAGAGGGCGGTGCTGAATCCGAAGGTTGGGACTGAGATAAGGTGGGGGAGGGGAAATGAGGAAGCTGGAGAAATCTGCATTCATCCTGTGTGATTGGAGGGTTCCTAGGTGGAAGATGAGGCGCTCTTCCTCCAGGCGTCGTGTGGCCAGGGTCTGGCGATGGAGGAGGCCAAGGACCTGCATGTCCTTGGCGGAGTGGGAGGGAGAGTTAAAGTGTTCAGCCACGGGACGGTTGGGTTGGTTGGTGCGGGTGTCCCAGAGGTGTTCCCTGAAACGTTCCGCAAGTAGGTGGCCTGTCTCCCCAATGTTCCCTCCTGACCAGGCAACATCCTGGTAAAGCTGATATCTCATCCCACTCCACCATCTGCAAGGCATAAGTCAGGAGTTTACCTAGATGAGTGCAACTCCAACAGCTTTATACCATCTAAGACATAACAACCAGCTTGATTTACACCAATCCACAAACATGCACTCCAGCCACCACTCAGGTGTCATAGCAGCGATGTGTACCATCCACACGATACACTTCAGAAATTTAACAAGGCTCCTCAGACAGCACTTTCCAAACCTATGACCACTACCATCTAGAAGGACATGGGCAGCAGATACTTGGGAGTATTCCCACCTGCACGTTATTCTACAAACCACTCACCATCCTCACTTGGAAATATATCACCTTCTTACATTGGGTCAAAATCCTGGAATTCCCTTCCTAACGGCCTTGTGGGTCTATCTATAATACATGGGTGCAACAGCTCATCAGCACCACCACAAGGACACAGTAAGCATGCCAATAGATGCTAGTCAACCAGCAACACTCACTTGCTGTGAATGAATCCAGAAGTCCATTCTCTAAGATCAGGGTCAGTTTGATCATCCTCAACTCCACTTTCCTGCTTTTTCCCCCAACTCTAATTCTCCATCTAATTACAAATCTGTCTTTCTCAGCCTTGTATATATGTAATGTATATATGTTAAAGGGAAGAGGGCGGCCTATGTAAAGATGAGGCATGAAGGTTCAATTGGGGCGATTGAGAGTTATAAGGTAGCCAGGAAGGATCTAAAGAGAGAGCTAAAGAGCAGCAAGGAGGGGACATGAAAAGTCCTTGGTTGGTAGGATTAGGGAAAATCCAAAGGCTTTCTATAGGTATGTCAGGAATAAAAGAATGACTAGGGTAGGTATAGGTCCAGTCAAGGATAGTAGTGGGAAGTTGTGCGTGGAGGCTGAAGAGATTGGGGAGACACTGAATGAATACTTTTCGTCAGTATTCACTCAGGAACAAGACATTGTTGCCGATGTGAATATTGAGTCACAATTAATTAGAATGGATGGCTTTGAGGTATGTACGGAAGAGGTGTTGGAAATTCTGGAAAGGGTGAAAATAGATAAGTCCCCTGGGCCTGATGGCATTTATCCTAGGATTCTCTGGGAAGCAAGGGAGGAGATTGCAGAGCCATTGGTCTTGATTTTTATGTCCTCGTTGTCTACAGGAATAGTGCCAGAAGACTGGAGGATAGCAAATGTGGTTCCCTTGTTCAAGAAGGGGAGTAGGGATAACCCTAATAACTATAGGCCGGTGAGTCTCACTTCTGTTGTGGGCAAAGTCTCAGAGAGAATTGTAAGGGATAGGATTTATGAACATCTGGATAGGAATAATGTGATCAAGGATAGTCAGCATGGTTTTGTGAACGGCAGGTCGTGCCTCACAAACCTTCTTGAATTCTTTGAGAAGGTGACTAAGGAGGTGGATGAGGGTAAAGCGGTAGATATGGTGTATATGGATTTTAGTAAGGCGTTTGATAAGGTTCCCCATGGTAGGCTACTGCAAAAAATACGGAGTATAGCATTGAGGGTGCATTAGAGGTTTGGATTAGGAATTGGCTGGCTGGAAGAAGACAGAGGGTAATAGTTGATGGTAAAGGTTCATCTTGGAGTGCAGTTACTCGCGGTGTTCTGCAAGGATCTTTTTTGGGACTATTGCTGTTTGTCATTTTTATAAATGACCTGGAGGAGGGGGTGGAAGGTTGGGTGAGCAGGTTTGCGGATGATACGAAAGTCGGTGGAGTTGTTGACAGTGAGGAAGGATGTGGCAGGTTACAGCGGGATATAGATAAGCTGCTGAGCTGGGCAGAAAGGTGGCAAATGGAGTTCAATGTAGGTAAGTGTGAAGTGATTCACTTTGGTAAGAGTAACAAGAAGATGGGGTACTGGGCTAATGGTCGGATACTTGTTAGTGTGGATGAGCAGAGGGATCTTGGTGTCCATGTACACAGATCTCTGAAAGTTGCCACCCAGGTAAATAGTGCTGTGAAGAAGGCAAATGGCATACTGGCTTTTATTGGTAGAGGAATTGAGTTCTGGAATTCTGAGGCCATGTTGCAGTTGTATAAGACTCTGGTGCGGCCGCATCTGCAGTTTTGGTCGCCATACTATAGGAAGGATGTGGAGGCACTGGAACGGGTGCAGAGGAGGTTTACCAGGATGTTCCCTGGTATGGTAGGAAGATCGTATGAGGAAAGGCTGAGGCACTTGGGATATCAAAGTGGATTTGAGGAATGTTGATCAGCCATAATCCTATTGAATGGCGGAGCAGGCTTGAGGGACCAAATAGCCTACTCTTGTTGTATTTCTTATGGTCTTTTGGACAGAGATGTTTTCATTGGAGAAAAGAAGGTTTAGGGGTGACTCGATAGAGGTGTACAAGATGATTAGGGGTTTAGATAGGGTTGACAATGAGAACCTTTTTCCACGTATGGAGTCAGCTATTACGAGGGGGCATAGCTTTAAATTAAGGGGTGGTAGGTATAGGACAGATTTTAGGGCTAGATTCTTTACTCAGCGAGTCATGAGTTCATGGAATGCCCTGCCAGTAGCAGTGGTGATTCTCCCTCTTTATGAGCATTTAAACGGGCATTGGATAGGCATATGGAGGATAGTGGGCTAGTGTAGTTTAGGTGGGCTTGGGTCGGCGCAACATTGAGGGCCGAAGGGCCTGTACTGCGCTGTATTTTTCTATGTTCTATGTTCTATGATCCAGCCCAGGCAGCTGTCTGTGGTAAAGACTCTCAGAGATTGACTCCCATCTGAGAGAAGAAATTCCTTCTCATCTCTGTCCAAAAGACCATAAGAAATACAACAAGAGTAGGCTATTTGGTCCCTCAAGCCTGCTCCACCATTCAATAGGATTACGGCTGATCAACATTCCTCAAATCCACTTTGATATCCCATACAACTTGCACTACTACTATCACATGTCAATCTTTTTGAGTGGCACGGTGGCTCAGTGGTTAGCACCGCTGCCTCACAGTGCTAGGGATCCAGGTATGATTCCTGACTCGGGGACCACCAGCCAAGTGATGTCTTGGTGCTTTTTGGAAAGTTCTGGCAATGGGGCATTCTACGAAATGACTTTGACAATCTGCTCAGGGAACAACCTGACAGAACAGGGAGACAAGGTGGCTCATTGGTCGACACTGCTGCCTCACAGGTTTAATTCCAGTCTCGAAGGACAATCTGTATGGAGTTTGCACATTCTCCTCGTGTCTGTGTGAGTTTCCTCTGGGAGCTCCTCTGGGAGTCCAAAGAAATGCAGGTTAGATGGATTGACCGTGCTGAATTGCCAATAATGTCCAGGCGATGTGGATTAGCCATGGGAAATGCAGGGTGTAATGAGATACTTTCCGGGGGGGGGGAGTCAGTGTGGACTCGATGGATTGAATGGCTTCCGCATTATAGGATTCTATGATCCACCTTCTCCTTTTCCCACAGGGTCTTGTGGATGCTACCTGATTACCACAAAGACATTCTTCTTCGCAAATTTCTTCATGAAAGACAGGCGACATGGAATAGCCCAACTAACTTTGAGCATTCCCTGTCGATGAGGCCAGTCCCATCATCACAACACCGGGGACAGGTAAAACCTCAGTGACACTTGGTGTTAGCATACCACCATAGCTTGATGCAGCCACACACAGAGGTTTTGGGCAAGTTAGCCACACACACAGGATGAGGGCAAGATAGGTATGTTTCCCCCCACTTATTGTTTTCTGTTTCAAAAAATTGAGGCCTGATTGCCTGAGTAGTCTTGTTTCCAAATACCGAGTTCCTCTGTCTCCTTTTTTAATAGCCTGACTACAATGTCCGCTTTTAGTCAGAATAATTACATTCTTTCCCCTGCTTCCTGACCCTAAATGAATAATAATGGCGAGAGACTCAGAGAGTGGGCAGATCTCCTTTTCAGATGGAGCCAACTAAGGTCACAAAAAAAGTCAGTCAAAGAAGTTAATTTTAACACACGGCATTCATAGCAACACAATGTTGTTTTTAACTGGCAGAGCCTTTTACAAAGGGCGTGAGCGCAGAATGTCGCGTATGTGCGATGAAGACCTTTTGCTGGTGTCAGTAGACACAGTCAATCCGAAATAAAAACAATCAGAAATAGTCAGCCAACTGAAAGTACACTTATGAGCATTGAAACTAAAGCAGGGGGCAGACAGAAAAATTTAGTCAAAGGAACAAAGCAGGAGAGCCTGGTGGGGGGTGCGAAGGCCAGGGGTGGGGGGATGCAGAGATGATGGAGTTGTGAGATCATGAAGCTGTTTAGATCTAAGAATGAAAAATCTAACTTTCTGGTATTAGGGCCCAGGATCAATGAAGGATGGTGGTGAGGGCTGATTGTAATTTCATACCACTCAGATTGCAGACAGCAGAGTTTAGAATAAGCTCAGGCTTTCGGTAAGAGAGATACAAGGTCACTTTGATCAATTGGACTGCCCCTCAAGACACTGCAAAGGTTGCCCTCCTAGAATCATACAATCCTTACTGTGTGGAAGCAGACTATTCAGCCCATTGTAACCACACCGACCCTATGCCCTCTTCCTTCACTTCAGTATGCTTCTACTTAATCCTATCTTCCTTCAACTTTGGCAAAGGTTGACAGATTTTATCTTTTCTTCATTTCAAAAATATATTTTATTTATAAAAATAACTTTGTATACATACATAGTCATTAAAGCAGTTTGGTTCTGTACAGTAGCATATGAAGCAACAACTAAACATTGAAGTTTGAATCTTTCCAACAAACAAAACAAACACATTTCTTCCTTGGACATGCCTACATTTACATATATTTAAGGCATAGAGTGGGGGTGGGGGTGGGGGAGGGGGGCTGGGGTGGGAGAGAGGTTGGGGTTGGATGTCCGATGACTGAGCGGCCCCACATTTACCTTCAGCAGGAAGAATTCAGCCAATGGCCTTTTTCCCACTGCACCTTGGCAGCAGCTGCCCGAGACTTTGCTGCGCCCCTCAGCACGTAGTCCTGGACCTTGCAACACTTTACATGAGAAGACCAACAGGTTTTGGGCAGACCAAAGATGGTTGATGGTCCAAGTTGATGGTCCTCCGAGCGCAGACAATATTTGTCTTGGTGTGTGTCCCGGGTAACAGACCGTAGAGCACAGAGTCCTGCGTCATGGAGCTGCTCAGGACAAACCTTGACAAAAATCACTGCGCCTCTCTCCAGCCTTCCTTTGCAAAGGCATATTCCAGCAGGAGATGTGTGAGATTCTGTATTCGCCCCCCTCAGCCACTTCGAGGGCAGCATCCGTGTATGCATGAAGGATCTCACAGGTAGTGCCTTTCTCACCACCATCCAACTTTATCTGCTATTCCAAAGACTATGAGTATGCATGTCTCTTTAAGAAGCTGCATCTCATTAAATTTCCATTCCACAACTATAGTGACTACAATTCAAAAAAAGAAATTAGTTCTGAAGTGCACTGGAAGGTGCTGATATAACTGGTATAAAATTGCTTTACAAACAATTTCATATTTTTGGCACCAGGATGCCTACTGCATTATTCAAACCTGCAGCTGTTGGTATAGATAGTTATACATATAAACTAACACTGGCAATTTAATGCTACTTGCACATTGCCATTCTGGTGAAATTTACATTAATACTGAATTACTTACAACTGACTTAAATTGTGCTCTGACAATCAACCCATGAGTTTCTGTGCCGTGGACACTTGAGGTATGTTCTATGGATTGACAATATTGTCGAGCACTTTTTTTTCTCTCAGCATTGAATCTATTGGCAACGAAACAAGCAGAGATTTTACCAACAAGAGGTGAGATCTTGCCTGTCTTAAATAAACAAATGAAATTCAACAAGCACAGGAATTGCAAGTGAAAAAGACTTTGGGCTTGCTCTTTCTTTAATGCGGTTAAAATACTTGACCATAAAGATCTTCGCTTTTCTATCGCCCAAAAAACAGTCACGACTTCAGCGACTTTCAGACAGGTGCTTCCAATTCTCTGACAAAGTCCGACACAATGCAGCCATCAATCACATGAAGGAAATCTGCCAACTCTGTCCAGCAAGTGAATTAATCATGGTAACCAAAGCCATATGTAGGTTTGAGAACAAAGGTCTCAGGCTTTTGGAAGGGATAACTCTGGTGCAGATCTCAATATTAATTCAATATGATTCAAAATGTAACTGTATACCGAGTATATCAAATATCAAAATTACAAAACCACATGGAAAGGCATTCCAGTTCAATGCGTCAAAGCTATTATTTTTGAAAGCAATTGTAAGTAATTTTAAACCCTTTCAGGAAGGACATTTGCTAAATTACAACAATAATATTTAGTGGAGATACTACAGAATACTTATGGAAATGCGAACATTCTGCTTCTAAACAGCCTTTTTTCAATTGAAGAATCCCAGCCTAAAGTGCTGGACAATAGCAGGTTTGTAAAAAGAGCATGGGAGAAGAGGAGCTCAAACCAATATGTGATGTTGTGGCTGCCCAAATCTAAAAGAGATACTCACAAACAAACACAACATAACAGAAGCTTACTTAGGGATGAGGAAGTAAGGATCAGACAGGGCTTGAGAGGGTTACAAGGTAGCCAGGAAGGAACTGAAGAATGGACTTAGGAGAGCCATTTGGGGGCATGAGAAAGCCTTGGTGGGTACGATTAAGGAAAACTTCAAGGTGTTTTACACTTATGTGAGGAACAAGAAGATGACCAGAGTGAGGGTAGGCTGATCAGGGATAGTAGAGGGAACTTGTGCTTGGAGTCAGAGGAGGTAGGGGAGTCCTTAATGGATACTTTGCTTCAGTAACTGAGAGGGACCTTGTTGTTTGTGAGGACAGCATGGAACAGGCTGATGTGCTCAAACAGGTTGATGGTAAGAAGGAGGATGTGCTGGAAATTTTGAAACACATGAGGATAGATAAGTGATCTGGGCCAGATAGGATGTACCTATGGTTACTACAGAAAATGAGAGAAGAGATTGCTGCACCTTTGGTGATGATCTTTGGTACCCACTGTCCACAGGAGGAGGACCAGATGATTGGAGGTGACAAATATTATTCCCTTGTTCAAGAAAGGGAATAGGGATAATCCTGGGAATTACAGACAAGTCAGTCTTATGTCGGTGCTGGGCAAATTATTTGAGAGGATTCTAAGAGACAGAATTTATGATTATTTGGAAAAGCATAGTTTGATTAGAGATAGTCAGCATGGCTTTGTGAGAGGCAGGTCATTCTTCACAGACCTTATTGAATTCTTTGAGGATATGACAAAGCACATTGATGAAGGCAGAGCAGTGGATGTGGTGTATATGGATTTTACCAAGGCGTATGATAAAGTTCCCCAAGGTGGGCTCATTCACAAACTAAGGAGGCATGGGGTACAGGGAAATTTGGCTGTCTGGATCCAGAATTGGCTGATGGCAGAAGACAGAGGGTGCTAGCAGATGGAAAGTATTTAGCCTGGAACTTGGTGACCAGCGATGTTCCACTGGGAGCTGTCTGGGACCTTTGCTCTTTGTGATTTTTATAAATGACTTGGATGAGGAAGTGGAAGAGTGGGTTAGTAAGTTTACCAATGACATGAAGGTTGGTGGAGTTGTGGATAGTGTGGAGGGCTGTTGTAATTGCAACTGGACATTGACAGGATGCAGAGCTGGGCTGAGCGGTGGCAGATGGAGTTCAACCTGGAAAAGTGTGATGGGTGAATTTGAATGCAGATTACAGGGTTAAAGGCAGGGTTCTTGGCAATGTGGAGGAACAGTGGGATCTTGGGATCCATGTTCATAGATCCTTCATAGTTGCCACCCAAGTTGATGAGGCTGTTAAGAAGGCATATGGTGTGTTAACTTTCATTGGTAGGGGGATTGAGTTTAAGAGCCATGAGGTTATGCTGCAGATCTATAATGTCTTGGTTAGACCACCCTTCGAATATTGTGTTCAATTCTGGTTGCCTCATTATAAGAAGTATGTCGAAGCTTTAGAGAGGGTACAGAGAGGATTTACCAGGATGCTGCCTGGACTGGAGAGGATATCTTATGAAGAAAGGATGAGGGAGGTACGAATTTTCTCATTGCAGCGAAGAAGGATGAGAGGTGACTTGATAGAGGTGTGCAAGATGATCAGAGACATAGATAGAGTGGATAGCCAGAGACTTTTTCCAAGGGCGGAAATGGCTGTCATGAGGAGGCATCATTCTAAGGTAATTGGAGGAAGGTTTAGGGGAGATGTCAGAGGTAAGTTCTTTACACAGAGAGTGGTGGGTGCATGGCATGCTCTGTCAGCAGTGGTAGTAGAGTCAGATACATTAGGGACATTTAAGCGACTCTTGAATAAGCACACGGATAATAGCAAAATGAAGGGAATGTAGGTTACTTTGATCTTAGAGTAGGATAATAGGTCACCGCAACATGGAGTGCTGAAGGGCCTGTACTGTGCTGTACTGTTCTATGTTCTATAGCGTCTGATGTCTGCAGTGGTCTTTCAGCATGAGTTGTTTAACCTTGGCTGTCAGAATGTAACCTCAACATACAGTGCAGTAAACATGATACATTCCATTGTAGAGGTCAGGGCAGAGGACGGGAAGTAGAAGGTGGCAACTTGTTTGAATCACCCTTCCTCTATGTGTAATCTTCAGATTGCTATCTTTCCCTGACAGTGTAGCATTTGACTTGAACACAAACCTCCTGGCTCAGAGGTAAGGATACTAACACTGTGTCACAAGACCCCCCCCTCCACCACCACCCCTATTACCCTTCCATACTATTTACAATCAACTTAGGATTGACTGTTTATGTGATGCTGGTGGTTTGCTGGAATGTTTTGTGAACCAGCAGTACTGATTATCCTTCGTACAAATATGGAAATACAAGTATGGTTGACAGATGGCTGTTAAGGTGCAGTGGCAGTGTCCCTACCTCTGGACCAAGAGGGCTGGGTTCAAATCCCATCTGCTCCAGTGGTGTGTAATAACATCTCTGAACAGATTGATTAGGAAAATAGCTACAAGGATAATTGATTAGTTTACCATGTTGGTGAGAGTATGGAAACCAGGGGCCATGGAATGAAATGCTAGTTTACCGGGAAACCATGGAAGAAATATCATTAATGTTTAATTAGAAGAGTCAAAGAGTGTGATTAAATAAAATAAAACACTATTTTTTCAGAAAACTTGAGAAATAATGACTGGTAAATCCACCCATAAGAATTCTATCACCATGAATACATCATCGTTACTCTATAATGTATTCCAAATCTACGTGAAGCTTGCATATGTAAAATACAGTTGTACTGAGAAGATTCAATAAGGGTTGAGATGATTGGAAAGCATAGTGCTATTGGTGAGACAAAGTGAGGAATGTTTGTACAAGCGCCAGTATTTAAAACCTGTGTTGGAAGAGTGCCTCAGCTTGCTTAATCACTGAAATCAATCATCAAAGGAAAGGACTAATGCAAATCAAACCATGGAAACTTAACCAAACAAAAGATGTCTTGCCATTGATAGAAAATGTGAGCCTGAAGCTAATTCATTCATGGGGGATAGAAAAATGTCAAGCCTCACTTACACCTGGGTAGCATGCCTAAGTGAATAAACATGCGTTCTGACAAGTCCAAATGCTAATGACTTCTTTGAAATCATTAGGTATTCTAATTGACTGGGTGAAATAACCAACATCAAAATGACTGAATACCTTCAAATTGGCTATTAGAATTGGAATAATAATAATTCTAATTTACCGATTGAGATGCTGTCAGTTCATGCAAGTTGATTGGTGTATCAGAGGTTTTTTTTCCCAAAAATTGTTTGGTTATGATTACATTGTTGTGAAGCTCTTTCCCATCCTTCTCAGACATGATAAGTTTTTTGACATTGAGTCCTACATCCACCGTGGAGATTTCGTAGAATTTGTTCTTGTCCATAACACTAACTTTACTCAACATTAGGGCCGCAGTTGCATAGACAAATACAATCCCTTTCAGGAAATGCTCAAAAGCTTCTTCCTTATAATGTTGAGTTCAGAAGAGAGAAATACAATCACATGGGAGTCAGTCTGAATTGCCAGAAAAAGTTCCAATTTGCTTGCCACAGAGATTAAAATTTCTTTTTCCTCCAACAGCACATCATCCACTGCTTTATGTGTGGTTTAAATGTCCTGGTCTTTGGTTTGGCCAATCAGTCACTTTTGCTGGCCTGAAGCTATTGTTGCAGTAGTGGTCTAATATGAAAAGCTCCCAGCATGACACCGATATTTTCAAACCTTCTGTGCCTGAAAAATTGTTATCGATTATTGATTGACAGGTTTCCACCCTGGCAGGAGAATCTTGAAACAAATCATATGAACTGCAGAGAATCTCTTCCAAATCCCAAACAGAGCAGAATGCCCACTTTGGAGTCCATTATGCATAATTTGGATGTTGCAACATCAATATTCTTCACTGCATTCCTCAGCGTCTTCACATCCATATACAGGAGGTCACTCACTTTCCGATTTGCATTGGGCCCATTGTCATTGACAGCTGTGATAGATTATTTGTGTTGAATTCCTGTATGATGGTACAAGCCTCTCATGAAGGTCATTTGCAGATTCATTGCCCATTAACTCAGAAGACAAGTATCTAGTCTTTATTACATTTCCACCCCTGAATCTAAAATCAATGGCCTAGTTGCTTCATTTGCAAAGTATTTGTTCAAACGTACATTAATCAGAAGAAAATTTTCAATGGCTTTACTGGGCTTGTCTTTCAGTAATGAAAAGAGTTACAGCCTTAATTATCTGTTTCCAAATAAGCTGTTTGTGTGGACCATGATGGGAGATTGAAATGACAGATGTAAACATAGCTGTCAATCTAAGTGAGGTTAATTTAGGCTTCTTTGACTAGGAACTCCTTGACAAGGAGTTACATTCAATTATTATGGATTACAGACCAAGGTGGACAGATAGAGTTCAGATGAGGGCTCAATGATATTCTATTGAATGCTGGAATAGTGGAGCGTTTTTAAAAAAAAAATTGCTCATGGGATTTGTGCATTTTTGTCTAGGTTAGATTTGTTGCCCTTTCCTAATTGACACTCAAATGGGGGGTGTATTCCATGTAGTGTATTCATCTGCAGTGCTTTTGTAGATTATACACAGTGCTGCCATTATGGGTGAGAGAGTTAATGCCTACAAGATTGGCAGCTTGCCTACCATCTTGAACATTCACTCCCTCCATTACCCCGTCATAGTGTCAACAAGATGCACTGCAATAGTCCACTAAGACTTCTCTGACAGTATTTTCCAACCATGTGTCCACTACTACCTAGAAGGATAAGGACAGTAGAAGCAAGGAAATACCATCACTTGCAAGCTCCCTGCCAAGTCACAATCCATCCTGAAAAGGAAAATTCCTTCATTGTCGATGGGTCAAAATACTGGAACTCTCCACCCAATGACATTGTGGATGTCCCTGTACTCCAAGCATTGCAATGGTTAAAGGAGGCAGCTCACTTTCTCCGGAGCTATAAGGAATGACCAATAAATGCAGGCCTAGCTCTCAGTGCCCACAGAACAAATAAAAACACAGTTAGTGGATAGGGTGCCAATGAAGCAAGCCACTTTATTCTGAAACAAACATAAGAAATGCTGGAGAAACTCAGCAGGTCTGGAGCATCTATGGAAAAAGAAACAAAGTTAATGTTTAGAGCCCAGTATGACTCTTTTTCAGACCTCAGATTTAGGAACTCCTGCAGCAATGTTCTGGGACTGAGATGATTTGTGACCATTCACCACAGTCGTTTCTTGTTTGCATGGTATGATTAGAACCAATTTATTTGGCTAGCCCTATTCCTGCACTCCTATGATGGTCTGCTCTTAATGAATGTTCTTGTCAGGCTATTGATCACATGTTTGGAAAGGATACTTAATGATGGTATTGCATGTCCTATGGTCATGAACTGCACCAACAGACTCCGAAATGGGGAATGAACTGCTGTAATTACTACTCATATTGACTTTGTAAATTCAGTCTCATGGACTAAACACTGGCCAGAACATTTTACACCCCACTCAAGCAATGAAAGTGGCCATGTTGCACCAAGATTCCCCTCCACATTCCAATTCATCCAGACTTGGAATTATATTACCAATCCTACATTGTCGCTTGGTCAAAATCTTGGGACTCCCTCCATAACAGTAATGACTGCAGTGGTTCAAGAAGATGCTCTCCATCTCCTTCTGAAAAGAAATTAGATGGGCAATAAATATTGGCCTAGACAGTGATGTACATGTTCCATGACTGAATAATAAAATCTAACATATAAAGCTCAAATAAACCTTGAACTTAGATTCTTTAAATATCAGTACTTAACGTGTTCATTAGAAACTGCTTTGATCCCTATTTTAATAGAAGTGCAATTAAAATAGCATTCAAAACATATGAATGAACAAACACACAAATTCGAAACAGGATTTAAAAATAGATGTGTTAATGTCCCAAAATAGTCTACAAAAGAATTTCAAATCAAGAGGTTAAGCAGTTCTGCTAAAATAACAGCTGAATTTCAAGGCTCTACAATTTATAACGAACAAAAACTTGCTTTAATCAGTCAAAGCTAAATTTATACTATAGGCACCAGAGAGAAATAAAGAAGTGCATATCAAGTACACCATGTAACTTTAGTCATTAAATGTCTCCTGATACCTTCCTGATGCATATAACATTTTTATGTATATACATATATATTAGATCTCTATGATGGCTTGGTAAGCTAAATGCACTGTCTAACGTGGTACTGATCTATATCGACTGTCTTTGATCATTGACCTGAGCTGAGCTATTTGACTGATAGTGGCAGCCTTGAGTAAAACAATTGATGACTTGGCCAAAGGAATGGACAAATCTTTCAGCATTTCTGCTGACCTTCAGTGGCTTCTTTTGAAAATGTATTTGTATCTGTTACTGCACTTTCTATCCACAATGTCTCCTACATTAACATGAGTGGATGTTACAGGAAAATTGCAGCAAGATGACAGCATTAATGGCAAAATCCCAGAGTAGACAAGTATGGAATAAAACATAAAACCATTGGGTCTTAAGTTGAACTGGCACTCTCTGCTGGTATCTTGCAAGAAAAGATTAATTAGTTTAGATACTGGGGCTCAATGAAAGATCACAACAATAACTGATGCATCATGATGAGATGCTTCACACATAATGAATTACTTTGAAGTTGTAGCACTATTGTCAAAAAAGATGAGCAGAGCATTGCGCTCATTTCAAGATTCCACAAACAGCAAAGAGCTGATCAACCAGACAATTTGTCTTTGGTGTTGGCGAACAGAGGAATGCTGTGCAAGATCCTGAGAGAACTGCCTTTATTTCTTTAAATAGTACCATGCCATTTGTAATGGTCACCTCCTCTGGAATGCTATCCTCGCATACCAGCATTTGTCAACACCTTCAGGATAGCAAGAGGAGCAAAGAAGGGAAACCTGTGAAGAACACTTAATATGATTTCCATTTGTAGTGAAATGATTTTATAATGATAATATTATTGGGTCTAATTTTGGGTGGGCTCCAAATCTAGATTCACATTGCCCACTATCAAATTACTTGAGTAAAAGCTGCTTTTAGCATGGAGCTCACATGGGAATAAAAAGGATTCTGTCCAAATATTTTGTTTTACCCACAGGATAGCAAACCTTTGTTAGTGTAAAGGAATACATTTTCCCAGTTACCCCCAAGATACTGCATACAAAAGCCAAATTAGAGAAAATAACACTCAGGAAATGATTTGCTTTTGGGAGTTTGTAACTTCTATGTCATTTCCAAGAGTAATTTTTCAAAAGGATCATTATGAAGAAATATGATGGATTTAAGCTGGCAATGAATGCAGATCAACAGACAGACTAGACAACAAACTTTCCAAACTTTCCTAGCTGTCAATACCTTGCAAATCCCAAGGATGAGACTTGCACTGTTGGTGAGCTGCACTCAGAAATATAAATGCAGTTTAAAAACGGCATATTGCAGCTGTCGCATGCACTGCAAGAGATGGTGAATCTGTGTCTGCTGCATTGTACATGCTGCTGGGGCTGCTCCATCCCATTGATTTTTCTTCAGTCATCATTAGGTGTAGACAACTAAGTCTCCCCGCCTACATCATGATAAAACAAAGATTTCTGACTTTTATGAATTTTCAGAGGGATCAATTTTCTTTACTAAATAAAACGTTTCAGCCTTTGTGTCTTTAGCATTGCATTTATGTTAGCTTAGGACTCCCCTGATGCATACTAACAGCTCGCTAACAATGTTTGTATTTCAGAAATTCAGGTGTGCCCAGAAATGATGCAAAAGCCATATACCATGTGGACCCTACATAAGTGAGGTTCCCTGCTAGTAACTGAAGACAATATTAGCTTCTGATCTTATTGATCACTGTCTCTGTCTGTTACTCTATTTGTATTCTGTCTTTGTCGATTGGATGACATCTCACTTTTGGGCTTTTAAAGAAATAGGAGGAAGCACCCATTTTGTCTCTGGTTTATTATGAAGTCATGTTAACCCCATGCCACTATACCTTGCTTAGGGCAGATAAATTGACACATGTCCATGAGACAAAATCAGCTTGGTACTGTCTCCATATATTTAGAGGTGGGACCAAATGAAATATTTCCAAAGTTGCATATGATACAAATAAGCTGAAATGCATTTTGAGGAAGTTCAGACGGTCTTAATGAGTGGGCAAGAACCTGGTAGATGGAATAAATGAGGCAAAATGTGAGGTTATCCACTTTGGCAAAAGAAACATATGTACAGAGTATATCTCAGATGGTAAGAGTTTCGAATCTCGAGATGTACAAAGTGTCCTTGAGGATAGGTCACTGAAGGCCAACATGCAGACACAGTAAGCTATTAGAAAAGGTAATGAAATGTTAGCCTTCATTGTGAGTACAGTCTTGCTTCATCGTATCGGAGTTTGGTGAGACCATGTCTAGAGTTTTGTGCACAGCCTTGGTATCCTGATCTCAGATGTTATTGCCATAGAGAGAGTATAATGAAGATTCACCTGACTTTGTCTACTTAAAACATATATTGTTTTCTATTCTTCGTGGCCAAGTGAGTAGGTTCACATTCTTCCACATTGTATGTCATCTTTCGAGTTGATGTCCACTCATTAATCATTGTCCAATTAATTGTTCAACCATATCCAAACTCACAGCCTCGAGTTGTCTGGTCAATGATCCTGAATGTTGAGTTATTACGTAAATTCAATCCTGAAATAAATCAATGTTTAATCAGTAAGATAATCAAATATGAAGGCAAAAATCAGGAAAGTAGAGTTAAGGATTCATAGAGTCATAGAGATGTACAGCACGGAAACAGACCCTTCAGTTCAACCCATCCATGCCGACTAGAAACCCCAACCCAATCTAGTCCCAACTGCCAGCATCCGGCCCCTAACCTTCCAAACCCTTCCTATTCATATACTCATCCAAATGTCTCTTAAATGTTGCAGTTGTACCAGCCTCCAACACTTCCTCTGGCAGCTCATTCCATACATGTACCACCCTCTGTGTGAAAAAGTTGCCCCTTAGGTCTCTTTCATATCTTTCCCCTCTCACCATAAACCTATGCCCTCTAGTTCTGGACTCCCCGGCCCCAGGGAAAAGACTTTGCCTATTTGCCCTATCTATGCCCCTCACAATTTTGTAAACCTCTATAAAGTCATCCCTCAACCTCCCACGCTCCAGGGAAAACAGCCCCAGCGTGTCCAGCCTCTCCCTGTAGCTCAATTCCTCCAACCCTGACAACATCCTTATAAATCTCTTCTGAACCCTTGCAAGTTTCACAATACTCTTCCAATAGGAGAGAGATCAGAATTGCATGCAATGTTCCAAAGGTTGCCTAACCAATGTCCTGTACAGCCGCAACATTACCTCCCAACTCCAGTACTCAATGCTCTGACAAATAAAGGAAAGCATACCAAACACCTTCTTCACTATCCTATCTATCTGTGACTCCACTTTCAAGGAGCTATGAACCTGCGCTCCAAGGTCTCTTTGTTCAGCAACACTCCCTAGGACCTTACCATTAAGTATATAAGTCCTGCTAAGATTTGCTTTCCCAAAATGCAGCACCTCACATTTAGCTGAATTAAATTCCATCTGCCCCTTCTCATCCCATTGGCCATCAGGTCCAGATCCTGTTGTAATCTTGAGGTAACCCTCTTCACTGTCCACTATACCTCCAATTTTGGTGTCATCTGCAAACATACTAACTGTACTTATGCTCGCATTCAAATCATTTATGTAACTGAAAAAGATAGATGACCCAGCACCGATCGTTGTGGCACTCCACTGGTCACAGGTCTCCAGTCTGAAAAACAACCCTCCACCACTCCCTCTGTCTTCTACCTTTGAGCCAGTTCTGTATCCAATTGGCTAGTTCTCCCTGTATTCCATGAGATCTAACCTTGCTAATCAGTCTCCCATGGGGAACCTTGTCGAATGCCTTACTGATGTCCATATAGATCACATCTACCACTCTGCCCTCAGTAATCCTCTTTGTTACTTCCTCAAAAAACTCAATCAAGTTTGTGAGACATGATTTCCCACACACAAAACCATGTTGACTAACCTGAATCAGTTCTGTCCAAATACATGTACATCCTGTCCCTCAGGATTCCCTCCAACAACTTGCCCATCACCGACCTCAGGCTCACTGGTCTATAGTTCCCTGGCTTGTCCTTACCACCCTTCTTAAACAGTGGCACCACGTTTGCCAACCTCCAGTCTTCTGGCACCTCACCTGTGACTATCGATGATACAATTATCTCAGCAAGAGGCCCAGCAATCACTTCTCTAGCTTCCCACAGAGTTCTAGGATACACCTGATCAGGTCCTGGGGATTTATCCACCTTTACCCATTTCAAAACATGATCTCATTTCATAACATAGCAGATTCAAGGGGTTGAACGACCTGCCTTGCTCCTATGTCTCACGGTCTTATGGTCAGTGCTTTTGGGAAGAAAGTACAATGATAATTATAAATGTTAGTTCAGTCTTTTATAACATATGAATTACCCAAGGAAATATGTTCAGAACAAGGATAAAAATTTATGCCAAAAACAAAGCTTGAATAGTTTGGTAATAGAACAATTTATGTTTTCAGCTTATCAAACATAACTTCAAGAAACAATGTAAAGATGGTTTCAAACATTAAAGACCATGATTACAGCCTGTTGTCCAGAATATCCTATGCTTTGGATAAAGGAATTCCTTTGTTAATAATTGTTCCATTGAATCCAGTAGATGATGTACCATTGAACCAGTATATTGATATGAGGTGACAGAAGCTCTTAAATTAATATTTTTAAAAAATTTCCCAAGGTTTAGAGACTAAGCTTCTGACCTTATGTTATATTGACAAAAAAAAACAAAGCATGTTAGTTGGCCAAAAGGCATTTGAAGCAAAAAACTTCACTCAACAAACAATAGAAGCTAGAGCAGATAAAAACATCAAAGCTCAAAATTTTGTTGCTACAGCCAAAGTGTTGATATTGTTCTACAGAAGAGTCATATAAAACCTGACAGTTAACTCTGCTTCTCACTGTACAGATGCTGCCATACATTTCTCGATGTATCTCTGTATTTGTCAGTATTATTACCTGTATCTGCTGAACTGCTAAAAGTGAGAGTCATTGGATCTTGTCAAGTTAAAAAGAAACTCAATGATGTGAATTCTGAAGTGAGAAATCCAGAAAGGATGGCAAATCAACAAGTGAGTTATGTTAATATGTTAAGATAATATGATAATTGGAGGATAATCATGTCAGAAAAGTGTTTACAATGACAAAAGAAGTAGGAAGTGAAGTAAAAATATCATGGTGATTTGAGAGTGAATCAGAAATTTAAAATTCTAAAAAATCATGCAGTAATGAGAATGGACAATACAGATGTCTTGAAAATGTTAAATGCGATATCATTCTATCTCCCAGAAAACTGCCGAGGTGACTTACAAAAGTTATTTGAGTCACAAATTAATGTATGTAAATAGAACAGGGAAATCTACTTTGGGCATACATGATTTGATTTCGGGAGCTCGTCACCCATAAAGCAACATCCTTACAAACTCAATTCTGAGATGTTAACTCAAGTGAGAGAAAGCGGTAAGTTAGGGATGAAATATGATATTATTAAACCAAATGACAGTGGCTGGAGTTCACCTTTTCTAATGGTACTGAAATCAAAAGGGTCACAACAATTATGTGTAGATTATCGAAAAGATAATATGGTAACTAAAGCAGAGTTATATTTAGTTGAATGATGGGCAGCATGGTGGCTCAATGGTAAGCACTGCAGCCTCACAGCACCAGGAACCTGGGTTCGATCCTAGCCTCGGGTGAGTGTCTGTGTGGAGTTTGCATATTCTCCCCATGTCTGTGCGGGCTTTCCTCCGAGTGCTCCAGTTTCCTCCCACAGTCCAAAGATGTGCAGGTCAAGTGGATTGGCCATACTAAATTTCCCATAGTGTTAGGTGCATTAGTCAGAGAGAAATGGGTTTGGGTGGATTATATTTGGAGGGTCAGTGTGGACTTGTTGGACCAAAGGGTCTGTTTCCACACTGTAGGGAAACTAAGCTAAGCTATTAGAGGACAGTATTGAAAGGTTTAGACAAGCATGGCACGTTACAAACATTGTTCTATTAAAGGGATATTGACAAGTTTCATCGAATATTATGGATAAAGAAATCTGAGCCATCATAAACTAGGGTAGATTTTATTAAACTAATGACGTTTTGCATTAAAAATGGCATGCAACCTTTCAAAGATTAACTGTCAACGTCACTGAGGTATAATAAAAATGTGATTTATTTATTGATGATTTGACTATATTCAAACAAAACTGTGATGATCTGTATAATAGTTGAACAAATAATCTGTTACAAAGAGTCAATTTGGTCACAAACTTATTAAAAGGTGAATTTTTGAAGCAAAGTTAACTTATTTGTCTCACACAATGGGATGAGGTGGAATAACTACTAGAGAAGCAAAAGTAGCTAAGACAAAATGAGAGATTTTGCAGTTCTTAGGTATCAGAGGATTCTATTATTTTCTAAACTTCAGTATTTTAGTGACTCTTTTGAAAAATGTTTTTAAAGGCAAGGAATTTGAATGGGTAGAAGTGTAGGAAAGTGCCTTTGGTAGTTTGAGAGATAGATTGATTAGTGCAATGGGTTTAGCAGAAAAAATTCTATATATATAAAATAAAAATCATGATGAGGGGACTGTATTGGTAAAATGAAAATGCCTCTTAAAGATAATTTCACTGTTTTTCCTGCAGGAAGGCTTTAAGAAAATCTTTTTTAATATCTTATGTATTAGGAAGCAGAAGGCATCATTAATAACTGAGAGTTTGGGGGGTGTGGTGATGACTAGTCGAGAGGTTTGCTTTATTTATATACATTTTAACAAGTTTTTAAATCCTTGAGATGAAAAATTCAGTGCATTTTTAGAAATAAGAAAAAGATGAACAATTGCTGAGTGTCCAATAACGATCGAGAAAATCAGTCAGTTGGTGTGATGTGTGTCAGGGTGAAGGACTGCTGGAGAGTAGGTTTGGGGAGCTCATGTAACTGTTATGAAGCTAAAGTCAAAATGAGTTCACTTTGCATGTTTTGGAGAGCAATAATAGCTGGAAAAACTAGCATCTAGGGAAGGTACAGAATTTGTAAAAGAAACTGATTAAAGCCAAACCATAGTGTGAAGCCTTAATATGCAGATAGTAGTAGATATTTGTTGAGGTTTGCGATTCAGAATAGTGTGAAATTTGTATCTTTTTCAATGCCTGTAATTTAATCTTTCCAAAGTCTAATGTGATATAGTTCATTTATTTTTGTCCTGTTTAATAAATGTTTAACTTTTTTGCATTCAAAGTACACAGTCAATGTCTTTTGAATGTGTTAGGAACTGATCTCCATTGTTTAAAGAAAATAAAGTTTGCACCTAACAAAGCAGGTTTTGCGCTGGGATCTGACTTGTCCTGGATCCTAACATTAGCTAGGATCATAACACCTCATAGATGATGTATGAAGAAATTAGCCCCAAAATAGCAGAAAGACAGAAGAAAATTGTAAAGTCAGCAGTTGGCAATGAAGTTAAGTGGAGTATCAGATTACCAGACTGTTCACTGTACCTTTTTGTTAATGGACCAAATGTTACTGGAGGACGGCACTTGCCTAGCTATTTAAATATTCCTTTTGTACAGTTTTAGCTCAAAGTATTTTTTTTGCTACAATATTGTTGGAACTGTGAGCTGATAATGGCACAGCATGAACTGAGCAGCTGGGACCTTAGGTGGAGAAAAGGATAGATGGTGCATCTTCTTAACCAATGAGGTTCAAGGATAGTAAAAGTATTACAAGGAGCGAGGAGGGTAAGTTCTCGCGAATGAAGTCATGCATAAACTAAATAAAGAGAGTGCAATAAAGATTGGATTGGAGAGATAAAGAAGAAATTGAAAGGAAGTAGAAAAGAAAGTAAGAACTGAATATTTAGCACATTTTAAAATCTACAACAACACTTCACTAGCTGCAGTAGAGATTTCACACTTTTAATTGTTCACTTGCTGAGCAAATTGACAGTCATTAATGATGATCATATTGTTGAAATGGTACTTATACTATTAGTGATTAGGTTGAGCTATCTGTTGCACATATAATGGGCAAAAAATTGAGGAAATGCAGTAAAGTCTTAAAACTCACAGGATATTGAGGATAAATGATCATTTTTGTAAATGATCATTGATAGCTTCCTATTGATAACTTGTCCTATTGATAACTTCACTCATGACCTGTGTACATAATGTGGATATAGTTCCAAATCACACAACACCAGGTTATAATCCAACAGGTTTAATTGGAAGCACTAGCTTTCAGAGCGCTGCTCCTTCACCAGGTGGTATTGCAACCACCTGATGAAGAGCTGGCGTTCCGAAAGCTAGTGCTTCCAATTAAACCTATTGGACTATAACCTGGTGTTGTGTGATTTGGAACTTTGTACACCCCAGTCCAACACCGGCATCTCCAAATAATGTGGATATAAGTAGAATCGTAGAGTCATAGAGATGTACAACATGGAAATAGATCCTTCAGTCCAACCCGTCCATGCCGACCAGATATCCCAATCCAATCTAGTCCCACCTGCCAGCACCCGGCCCATATCCCTCAAAACCCTTCCTATTCATATACATATCCAGATGCCTTTTAAATGTTGCAATTGCATTCACTATTTTTGTTTTAAACATGCCCACTATTAAGACTGTGAAACATCTGACAAGGGTCAGGTGAATTTTGAAATTCAGCAATGACTACTTGAAGTTTCTGGCAAGTTCTTAATTAAGTAACCCTGGGTGGTGGCCACTGCCTTGAATAGCCTAATTTAGACAGCACTCCTTTGTGGAAATCATGGCAATTACTCTAAACTCAAATTCAATGGACTTCCAGACTTCTTGTCACCAAATTCACTTTTTACCAAAAGAAGAACTTCAGAAAACCAATTAATCACAAGAAGGCAACTCTGTATCTCCATTGTGAGGCAATGAATTTTACCTTTAAACCATCTCGGTTGAACAATAGCTGTTGTTGATCATATAACCAAAACTGTCTTGTGATACTGAAATCCCATATTATGCAGAGAGCGAGAGAGAAACAAGCAGGTGGGAAAACCCAACAGAAGAATAAAGGTTAAAGCAGATGAAGGCAGTGACACTGAAACCTTCTAACACCTGGAGGCTGCTATATCTTTTAAACAAAAACACCTGCCAGCCTGATTTCGAAGGTCTCGTGCAAAGAAGCTTGAACTCCTACTGGAATAACTATACAGTGTTTGTAACCTGCCGACCATTTATGTTTTCAAGGGAATATATGATATATCTCGTGTATCTCTGATATATGACTCCAGCTACCAACATTACTCTTTTGGAGTGAAAATACCATCTTCAAAGGCCCTGAAAAAAGTATTTTTCATACAACAAACCAAGCGCCTGAACAATGACTTGTTTTCTTATTTACAACTTGGAAATATACTCTAGTTTCTTGAACTGCATCTTTTCAATGTGAGTGACAAAGCGTTGAGACCTCTGAGCGAATATGTGAATAACTTACCCTCTTAAACCCATGAAAGTTTGCTCTTGCCAGTTAATTTAACTACATGCAATGTGGGGGCTAAGAAATACACACATCTCCCTTTTCAGAAACAGTGCACTGATTACTGTAGTAAGGGAAAGTGTATCAGCTTTGCACTTCTCTTTGGATTCTGTCAGTTACAGAAGGTAGTGGTGGACAGGCACAACTCTCATTATGGGTCAATAAATGAACTCAATACCTGGTATTTCCATCCTTACCACAATCAAAACAAATTACTGTTTATTTGACTCATAATTCATGGAGCATCTGTTCCTCACCACAAGTTGGACACATTAATAACAATGTACATCAGTCACAAGCTGTCAGTTATTTTGGCTAATTCATGACCAATTCTGACTGAGATAATTGAAAAGGATGGAAATGACAGGATTGCATTCCTTGTGAATCAGACAGCTCACTTCAGGGAGAGGAACTATTCCTCAAATACAATAGCCCAATATGTTTCAACCTGAATGGAAATCCTGCTGCAGATCAGAGGAAACGTTTCACAGTTCCCTATCTGCAAAGTTTCAGGGGTCCTTCCTGTAGAAGATCCTGCAGAAGTTTCCAAGCATTGAAATCCTTGCAGAGAGAAGCACTGAAACCCTTCTGAAAGCCGCATGAGCTTTTTACGGCACTAGCTGCTGTAATTCTGTTGGATGCTCAATTGCTATTTTTCAGCCAGAATGGTTTAAAACTAAAATTCATTATTATACAATGGAGATACAGGCTACTTGGGTTGAACTGGTTTGCTTTGGTAAATAAATACATTTTAAATGTCCAAAGCCTCTTGGAAAGTCTATGGAGATAAAGTAAGTATGTAAGGGAAGAAACATAAAAAAAACAGGAGTTGGAATAGGGCTATTTGGCCCTTTGAGCCTGCTCTGCCAATCAATACAATGATGGATGCTCATCCAACTGACTAACCTGTTCCCTGTTTTCTCCCATATCCTTTGCGGCCCCAAGTATTATGTTCAACTCCAAAAATATTTTGGCCTTGACTGCTTTCTTTGGTAGTGAATTCCATAGGCACCCCACTCTCTGGGTGAATAAATTTCTCCTCATCTCATGGTATGCCCCATATCCTCAGACTGTGACTTCTAATTCTGTATTCCACCCCTCACGATACACACACACAAACAATAAGTGGGTGAGAGGTTAGTGTGACAGGTCAGTGAGGGAATAGGGTGGCAGGTGGATGAGGGAATTGGGTGGTAAGAAGGTAAGTAGGTGGGTGGCTGGTGGGTGAAGGGATGGGATGGCATATTGGTTTGTGGAGGAGTTAGGTTGGGCCATGTGGGGAGTAGGAAAGTCAAACAGTTGGAGGGCAAGTCAGTTCGGGTTGGGGGCATAGTTAGGTCATGCAGCAACCTAGGAGCAGGAGAATCGACGTTTCAGGCAAAAGCCCTTCATCAGGATATGGGTGGGGAGGGAAATTTATTTCTGGTAGGTGAGGTCACTTTGTAGGTGACGGAAATGGCGGAGGATGATGCGGTGTAAGGTGGAGTGCAAGGTGAGGACCGGGGGGGGGGGGGGGGGTTCTGTCCTTGTTATGGTTGAAGGGGTGGGGTTCGAGGGCGGAGGTGTAGGAAGTGGATGAGATGCACTGGAGATATATATCCTCCACCCTGCCTCCAGTAAAAATGCTATTCCTTATTCCCAATTCCTCTGCCGTATCTGCTCCCAAGAGGACCAGTTCCACCACAGAACATACCAGATGGCCTCCTTCTTTAAAGGCTACAATTTCCCCTCATATTGGTTGATGATGTCATTTCCACTCATGTCATTTACTATATCCGTTGTTCCCGATGCTGTCTCCTCTACATTGGGGAGACAGGACACCTACTTCCAGAGTGCTTCAGAGAACATCTTCAGTAATCCTGCACCAACCAACCCTACCGCTCCATGGCCAAACACTTCAAGTCCCCCTCCCACTCCGCTAAGTAAGTACAGGTCCTGGGCCTCCTCCATTGCTACTCCTTAACCAACAGACAATTGGAGGAAAAACACCTCATCTTCCATCTCGGGACCTTCCACCCCATGGTATCAATGTAGATTTCACCTTTTCCTCATTTCCCCTCCCCCCACCTTATCCCAGCTCCAACCTTCCAGCTCAGCACTAACCTCATGACCTGTCCTACCTGTCCATCTCCCTTCCCACCTATCTGCTCTACTCTCCTCTCTGACCTATCACCATTACCCCCATCTCTATCTACCTATTGCACTCTGAGCTAACTTCCTGCCAACCCCACCCCCATCCCATTTATCTCTCCACACACTTGGCTCACAGCCTCATTCTTGATGAAGAGCTTTTGCCTGAAATGTTGATTCTCCTGCTCTTCAGATGCTGCCTGACTTGCTGTGCTTTTTCAGCACCACAGTCTTGACTCTAATCTCCAACATCTGCAGTCCTCACTTTCAGATAGTTAGGTCATGTCAGGTTGAGGGGATAATTGGATCATGTCAGAATGGAGGTGATAGCTGAATCATATCAGGTTTGATGAAGATAATCTAGACTCAAAACATTATCTTGCTCTCTCTCCGTGAATGCTGTCCAACCTGCCATAATCTCCAGCATTGTTTGTTTTCAGTACCAGTAATTTCCTCTTACCCCTTGATAGGGAAGATGGATGATTCAAGTTGTTTGTGGTTGAGGGGGCAGGGGTAGTTGGCTTGGGTCAGGGAAAGATCACATATTTCAGTGAGATTCTGGGTGGAGAGGAAGCATTGGTAGAATAGTTATTGAAGTATTGGAACTGTTTCTTTGATCTTCTAACATTTCCTGGGTCAAATGCCAGAACCCTTTGAAGTTCCAAAACACTTTGAAGACTTTAACTCAAGTTCAGAACTGAAGATCTATTTGGAGGGTTTCAGACCTGGAGTAATTGCCCAAAGAAAGTTTAAATTTCTTGTGTCAGGACTCTTGACAGATCCCAAAGCTATCTTGTGGCTCCCTCTACTCTCTGATTGTACAGTCAATTGGGCCAGTATGTTAGTAAACTCTCAAGTATCCATGAGAAAAACCAACAGTCTGTCTTCACTTTAAAACATAAAAGTATGCTTGGATTAAGCTTTTGTACATGTTGCCCCAGTGGATCTGATGTTTAAATGAGTATTGGGTGTAGTTCTGACCAAATGGCTAAAAATTCCTTTGACTTTCCTGACTGACATTCCCTTCCGATGCACCACATAGGTTCCTTTCCTTTGCTTGGTTTCTGTGAAATGGTCACTATGACTATGTCTAGCATCTTGCTATCCTTCTAAAAATGGTGGAACTTGAAGAATTTTAGCAAAACAACATAACCCACTGTGATTTGTAATGGATGATTGTTAAAGGCATTTTCATTTAATTATCCATTAAGGGATAATTTTTATGCCCTTTAGTTTTTAACTATAGGGTTAGAATGTATATTTTTCAGTTCTTCACATTTCTGTACTGCTAATGATGACTGAAATCATCCATCATAATGTGAAATGGAAAAATGCAAACTATCAAGACTCACAAAGAGAAATGACTCATAGAATTATATAAAATAATTCCATATAATTCTATGACTCAACTTACCTTTCTCGGGAAATGTAATTCAATTTCCATTAATGTTAAATAAAGAATAATAGGGCAGTGAATAAGGATTGTTCAGTCACTATTTGCAGTGACAATATAATTGTATTCAGAAAATACATGCTGATGATTTTGCCACAGAGAGCACCTCTTTCCCCCAGGTGCATAAACTAAGCTAATATTTGAAACAAATTGTAGACCACATTGTTTAGTGGAGGAATTTGCTAAAAAAATATAGGTTCCAAAAACATAACTTCAAATTGAAAAATAGAAGGAAACTGGGGAACTACAGAAAACAGCTTTATGGCTCCAAAAATTCTTTAAAAATATGAGAGGCCCACTATTAAAACTCACAAAGTTGGAATTACTCCATTTCAATAATTTTTGGCTGCTGCAGAAAAGAGCATATCATATATTTTTCACTTTGGGAACATTGATCTCTTGGATTCGAGAAAGTTTCTTTTTAAAAAATCACAGTTTAAAAACATATTCAATTTATAATGCATGCTGTGTCTACTCATATTGGAACTTCATACATATAGGCACCCATACCTAAAAATATTGGGCTAAATGTTAGGCTTTTATGATTGACTGTGATTTGTGTTAATTTTTTTTTGGATGGATTCTCACCCTGAGGCCGAGCGAGATTTCTTGGCAATCTATCTTAAGATCATAAGACCATAAGACATAGGAGTGGCATAGGAGAGACATAGGAGTAAGGCCATTTGGCCCATCGAGTCCACTCTGCCATTCAATCATGGCTGATGGGGATTTCAACTCCACTACCCGCACTGTCCCCGTAGCCCTTAATTCCTGCAATATTGAGAATTTATTAATTTCTGCCTTGAAGACATTCAACATGTCAGCCTCCACTGTGCTCCATGGCAATGAATTCCACAGGCGCACCACTCTCTAGTTGAAGAAGTGTCCCCTCATTTCCGTTCTAAATTGAACCCCACTAATTCTAAGGCTGTGCCCATGGGTTCTAACCTCCCCGCCTAATGGAAATAAGTTCCTAGCATCCACCCTTTCTAGGCCATGCATTATCTTGTAAGATTCTATTAGATCTCCCCTCAACCTGCTAAACTCTAATGTATACAATTCCAGGATCCTCAGCCGTTCATTGTATGTTAGGCCTACCATTCCAGGGATCATCCGTGTGAATCTCTGCTGGACACACTCTGGTGCCAGTATGTCCTTCACCCACTGCATTTTGTTCCACTAATCATCCAGACGGGTGGGTGTAGTCCATGCTGACCTGAGTCTTGTAGTTAATGGGCAGGTTTTGTGAAGTGAGGAAGTTAGTTTCTCACTGCAGTATTCCCAGCCTCTGACGTATGTATGAACATACAAATATGGAACAAGAGTTGGTCACTCAGCCTTTCAAACCTGATCCACCAACTAATAAGATGATGGCTGATCTGATTTTAACCTCACCTCTGCATTCCTGCTAAGCTGTTAATTCCTGTTGATTTTTCATGCCCTTAGTAATAAAGAAGCTACTCTTGTAGATCACACAGTAGTTAAGTAACTGATCCAGTTCAGTTTTTGGTTAATGGTAAGTGTTTTTTGGTTAATGGTAAATCTGAGGGCATTAACAGTGGGGAGCTCAGTGGTGATAATGTCTTTAAAGATCAAGGGGAATGGTTAGATTCTTTCTTTTGTGGGATATGGCTGTTGCCTGCACACGTATGATGTAAATATTGTTTGTAATTTATCAGCCAAAATCTGAGTGTTGTCCAAGTCTTGGCGCATATTAGTATACAATGCTTCAATGTTTGAGTTGTTGCAAATGGTACTGAGCATTGTACAATTACCAGTGAACATCCTCACTTCTAACCTTATAATGGTGAGACAGTCATTAGTGAAGAAAAATAAGCTGGTCAGGGTGAGGACACGACTCTGATCACCTCCTGCATCAATTTCCTGGGGCTGAATTGATTGGCTTCCATAAACTGCAACCATCTTCCTTTGTGTGAGTCTGATACAAGTGAAGATGGTTGCACTTCATCTGCATTGATTTCAATTTTTTCATGGCTCCTTGATGCTACATTCAATTAAATATTGCCTGGATGTTGAGGGCAGTCAGTTAGAATCCAACTGTTTTCTCCATGCTTGAAACAAGGGGACAATAAGGTCAGGAGCTAAGTGGCCCTACTTGAATCCAAGCTGAGCACCTGTGAGCATAAAAACCAAAAGAACTGTGAACGGTGTAAATCAGAAACAAAACTAGAAGTTGCTGGAAAAGCTCAGCAAATCTGGCAGCATCTATGAAGAGAAATCAAAGTCAACGTTTTAGGTCCAGTAACCCTTCCTCAGAACTGATGATAGCTAGAAAAATGTTGGTTTATATGCAGAAAAAGGGTGGGGGAGGTGTGGGGTTGGGGGTCGGGGGGTGGGGGTGGGGTGGGGGTGGAGGTAAGGAGCAAACCAAGGTTAGGAATAGAGCCCAAGGAGAGAAAAGAACAGTAGGGCACACAAGGGAGTTGATAACGATTTGGCTAGGCGGGTGAATAGCTGTTAAAGGAGATTGTTAGTGGCTAACAATGGGTAGTGTGTAATGGCAGACTATGTGATAATGAGGTCTGGTGTGTGGGGTAGGGGTCCTGGACATGGAGAATTCAGATCCTAAAATTATTGAAGTCGATATTGAGTCTGGAGGACTGCAGGGTCCTCAAATGGAAAATGAGGTGTTGATGTTCCAACTTGTGCTGAGCTTTGAGACAGAGGTGTTGGCCAGGGAACAGAGTGGTGTGTTAAAGTGGCAGGTCTTTTTTTACGGACAGAATGAAGATATTCTGCGAAGCAGTCACCCAGTCTACACTTCATTTCCCCAATGTAGAGGAGACCACATTATGAGCAGCCCATTTACCTAACTCCGCCTCAAATACACTTTCCAGGGGAAGCAGTGCTTTACCTGCATTTCTCACAATCGGGTCCACTGCATTTGCTGCTCACAATGTGGTCTCCTCTACATTTGGGAAACAAAGTGTAGACTGGTGACCTCTTCACTGAACACTTACATTCAACCCGGCAAAAGTGAGGAATGCAGTTGCTGGAAACCAGAGTTTGGATCAGAGTGGTGCTGAGAAAGCACAACAGGTCAGGCAGCATCCAAGGAGCAGGAAAATTGACATTTCAGGCAAAAGCCCTTCATCAGGAATCCTGATGCTCAAAACGTCGATTCACCTGCTTCTCGGATGCTGCCTGAACTGCTGTGCTTTTCCAGCACCACTCTGATCTAAACTTACATTCAACCCTGCAGCTATCTGGACTCAATATCAAGTTCAATAATTTTAGGGCCTGTACACCCCCGTATCCCAGTCCCCTACCCCAGACACCAGGCCTTATTCCTGATGAAGGGCTTTTGCCTGAAACGTTGATTTCGCTGCACTTTGGATGCTGCCTGAACTGCTGTGCTCTTCCAGTACCACTGATCCAGAATCTGGTTTCCAGCATCTACAGTCATTGTTTTTACCTCATTGATTTTAACCCTACTGCGAATCCTCTTGCAAGGATGCCTTGTTATCACATAGTCTATCATTACACACTATCTATTGTTAGCCAATAATAGTCTCCATTAACAGCTTTTCACTCTCCCAGCCTGATTGTGATCAACTCCTTTGTCTATCAGGTACTTAGGATGAAATACATTCTTCTCTCATTTTGGGCTCTATCCCTACCTATCATCTTACCCCCCATCCTCCCACCCTACCTTCTGCATACAAACTGACATTTCCTAGCTACCATCAGTTTTGAGGAAGGGTCACCTGACCCAAAACATTAACTTCAATTACTCTTCACAGATGCTGCCAGACTTGCTGAGCTTTTCCAGCAACTTCTATTTTTGTGTCCGTGAGCATAATATTCCTAACTGCACATTACACTCCATTAGCTAGTTTCACATTCACTTCATCTTTCTACTTTTCTTACTCCAAACATATATTCTTGCCAAGCAAATTTGGATACATTACATTTTCAGTTGCACTCTTTGGAAAAGCTCTACAAATACTTTAGGATTCATCTTCCATTCGGAGACTGGAATGCATTTCATAAGAGATGGTGTTTGCATACCTCTCTTAGGTACTTCATATGGCAGCGTGAACGTGCAAGTGGGAACGGAAGCCATCATAAGAACTATAATTTATGCTGGACATTTTTTTCTGATTGATTACCTTTGACGTGAAAATATGTCCTTCTGTTAACACCTGTTTAATGCTCTTTTCCACAGGTCTCCACTGTTTATATATGCTTTGAAACAATGTACAACCTGAACTTGCTTTAGGTCATAGCTGTCTTAATAGTTCAGATACTTAGGATGAAACACATTCTTCTGTTAGCTCACATATGCTTGACCGCAATTGAAGTCATTCCAATGTCTGTCAGAGTGGTTGAAAGTTTGTACCGAAAATATGCATTGTCATTCAAAGGACCAATCAGTTGCTCAACAAAGGGTCAGTTAGACTTGAAATGTCAGGTCTTTTCTTTCCTTACAGATGCTGCCAGACCTACTGAGATTTTCCAGCATTTTCTCTTTTGGTTTCACATCCCTCTAAACCCTTCCTATACATATACCCATCCAGATGCCTTTCAAATGATGTAATTGTACCACCACTTCCTCTGGCAGCTCATTCTATACACACACCACCCTCTGTGTAAAAAATTGCCCCTTAGGTCCCTTTTATATCTTTCCCCTCTCCCCCTAAACATATGCCCTCTAGTGCTGAACTCCTCCACACCAGGGAAAAGACTTTGTCTATTTACTGTTTCCATGCCCCTCATGATTTAGTAAACCTCTAAGAGATCACCCCTCAGCCTTTGACGTTCCAGGGAAAACAGCCCCAGCCTATTCAGCCTCTCCCTATAGCTCAAATCCTCCAACCCTGGCAACATCCTTGTAAATCTTTTCTGAATCCTTTCAAGTTTCACAACATCCTTCTGATAGGAAGGAGACCAGAATTGCACACAATATTCCAAAGGTGGCCTAACCAATGTCCTGTACAGCCGCAACACAACATCCCAACTCTTTTACTCAATGCTCTGAGCAATAAAAGAAAACATACCAAATGCCTTCTTCACTGTCCTAACTACCTGCGACTCTATTTTCAAGGAGCTATGAACATGCACTCCAAAGTCTTTATGTTCAGCAACACTCCCTAGGACCTTACCATTAAGTGTATAAGTCCTGCTAAAATTTGCTTTCCCAAAATGCAGCACCTCGCACTTATTTGAATTAAACTTCATTTGCCACTTCTCAGCCCATTGGCCCATCTGGTCAAGATCATGTTGTAATCTGAGCTCACCTTCTTCGCTGTCCACTACACCTCCAATTTTGGTGTCATCTGCAAACTTACTAACTATACCTCCTATGTTTAGATCCAAATCATTTATATAAATGATGAAAAGTAGTGGACCCAGCACCGATCCTTGTGGCACTTCACTGGTCACAGATTTCCAGTCTGAAAAACAGCTCTCCATCACCACCCTCTGTCGTCTATCTTTGAGCCAGTTCTGTATCCAAATGACTAGCTCTGGAAAGTGTAAAAATAGATAAGTCCCGGGGCTGGGCGCAATTTATCCTGGGATTCTCTGGGAAGCCATGGAAGAGATTGTTGAGCTTTTGGCTTCGATCTTTATATTGCCTTTGTCTACAGTAATAGTGTCAGAAGATTGAAGGATACTAAGTGTTGTTCCCTTATTCAAGAAGGGGAGTAGAGCCAACCTTGGAAATTATAGACCTGTAAGCCTTACTTCGGTTGTGGGTAAAGTGTTGGAAAGGGTTATAAGAGATAGGATTTAGAATCACCGAAGAAAGAATACGTTGATTAGGGATAGTCAACATGGTTTTGTGAAGGGTAGGTCGTGCCTCACAAACCTTATTGAATTCTTTGAGATGGTGTCTAAACAAGTGAATGAGGATAAAGCAGTTGATATGGTGTATATGGATTTTAGTAAGGCATTTGATAAGGTTTGCCATGTTAGGCTGTTGCACACGGAGACATAGGATTGAGGGAGATTTAGTGGTTTGGATCAGTAATTGGTTAGCTGAAAGAAGACTGAGGGTGATGGTTAATGGGAAATATTCATCCTGGAGTTCAGTTACTAGTGGGGTACCACAAGGATCTGTTTTAGGTCCACTGTTGTTTGTCATTTATACAAATGACCTGGATGAGGGCATAGAAGGACGAGTTCGTAAATTTGCAGATGACACTAAGTTTGGTAGAGTTGTGGATAGTGACAAAGAATGTTGTCAGTTACAGGGAGACATAGATAAGATGCAGAGCTGGGCTGAGACGTAGTAAATGGAATTTAATGCGGAAAAGTGTGAGGTGATTCACTTTGGAAGGAGTGACAGGAATGCAGTGTATTGGGTAATGGTAAGATCCTTGGTAATGGAGATCAGCAGAGAGATCTTGGTGTCCAGGTACATAGATCCTTGAAAGTTGCCACCCAGGCTGATAGGGTTGTTAAGAAGGTATATGGCGTGTTAGCTTTTATTGGTAAAGGGATTGAGTTTCGGAACCATGAGATCATGCTGCAGCTGTACAAAACTCTGGTGTAGCCAAATTTAGAGTATTGCATATAGTTCTGGTCACTGCATTATAGGAAGGATGTGGAAGCTTTGGAAAGAGTTCAGAGGAGATTTACTCGGATGTTGCTTGGTATGGAGGGAAAGTCTTACAAGGAAAGGCTGAGAGACTTGAGACTGTTTTCATTCAAGAGAAGATGGTTGAGAGATGACTTGAGACATATTACATAATCAGAGGTAGGTTGGACAGTGAGAGCCTTTTTCCTCAGATGGCGATGGCTAGCACGAGGGGACATAGATTTAAATTGAGGGGTGATAGATATAGGACAGATGTCAGAGGTAGTTTCGTTACTCAGAGAATAGTACGGGCATGGAAAGCATTGCCTGCAACAGTAATAGACTCACCAACTTTAAGGGCATTTAAATGGTCATTGGTTAGGCATAGGGACGAGACTGGAATAGTGTAGGTTAGATTGGCTTCAGATTTGTTCCACAGGTCAGTGCAACATCGAGGGCCAAAGGGCCTGTACTGCACTGTAATATTCAATATTCTTCGAATGGTGGAGCAGGATTACTTCTGGTTCTGATTTGGATGTTTGTCTGTATCCATGAGAAGCAATCGGAATGTTAGAATTCCTGGACCAAAACAAAAGGTCAAAGTTGATGCATTGATAATGGACTTGTTAACTGATTGCTGCTCTCAATCTCCGGCAATTAGTCTACAACAGCCACAACCATTAGGTGAGGATAATCTACACTATCAGAAAGCTTTGGGATTGGTCCACAATCACCTTCTTTTCCTCAGTTAGCTACACTGACCCACAGGCAGAAGTGGGTACTGCAGATGCTGGAGTCAAGATTAGAGTGGCGATGGGAAAGCACAGCAGGTCAGGCAGCATCCGAGGAGCAGGAAAAAATGATGTTTCGGGCAAAAAGCCCTTCATCAGGAAACCTGATCAGGAATTCCTGATGAAGGGCTTTTGCCTGAAAAGTAGATTTTCCTGCTCCTCAGATACTGTGTGACCTGCTGTGCTTTTCCAGCACCACTCTAATCTACACTGACCTAAATGTGATGTTTTAAATCCACTGCATCCCAAAATACTGTTTTGTGGAAGATATAAGGGGAGCCTCCAGCCTGAAGTATAATTGGCCTTGGTCGCAAAGAAATCGGATGGTCAGATCTTTTGGGATCACTTCCAGAGACATCACTGTTAGTAGACCCCAATTGGTAAAAAAAGTTCCATAGCTAATTAAACCTGACCCCATTATTCATAAATTTCACCCTCTATCTTCGATACTTATTTAAATAAATCAATCAAGACTTCACTCCACTGGATTCTGCTCCTTCTGAAACGGTGAAGCAGTAGTCAGGAATAAGATCATTCCTGACTATGCGACGGTCAAAGGGAACACCCTAGTGATTCGACCTAACTTCGCAGCTTCTATTATTTTCCCGAAATGGCTTGCCCCAAAATATCTGGGATCTGTCAGGATGCTGGAATGCCTTTGGTCGGTAAGAATAGCCCTCAGTGGGAGTGATGCACGGAGACTCTATTGTCTGTGCAGTTGTCACGGGGGAGAGAGTTGATGAACAGTCACAGCCAGCGAGGTGAGAGCCTGTGAAGTGAACAGCTAACTTCCCGGAGACCAGCATCAGGAACAACAACTGTGTAATCTTTACATTTCATGCTGAGGGAATCATTTCAACTTTTAATTGCTTAATTATTATGCTAATATTCAGAGTCCTTTCTTTATTATAAATCTACTTTTTCTTTCAGCCTTTTGACATTATTTTGACTGGAAAGATTATTTTGACTGGCCTCCGTCTTGGAGGCGCCCGCTTCTTTTGCGATGGGGAGGTTGAACAGTCTGAATTTAGTGACTCTCGCCCTCAACTACAACCTTACAATAATCGGTGAGTGAGATATATGAGCGAATACGGCTAGAAAATTGATGAAACTGTCTCCTGTCTTACAATCATGTGTTGTAACCGTCGAACGTACAGATAAAACATTCCTGAGACAATCCCTCCAATAATTTCAAATATAGCTTGGTGGTCATCGCACCTTCACGTGTATTATGTTGAAAGTACAACAAAGTGTTCTATGTACTAATAAAGAACAGTCGAAAGTCCGTTAAGCAGTACAATGTGTTCAGCTATTGGAACTAATTATGTAGAAAGTATACAACTCTTAGGCAAGTGCTAGCATTTTATAATAAATATATACAGTACCTGTACAAGCTTTTGAATTTTGTGTCCCTTTTTCTGAATATATTTTACTACTCTCCACCTCCCAAAATTTTCCATGTCTCTGGTTTGGCAATTCCTCTTTGGTGCAAAATTCAAAAGTTTGAGCTGAAAGTGTATCCAAAGTTGTGCCATCATGTTGAAATTAAAATATACTTGAATATTTTACCAAACCCATTAAAATACAACCAAATCTAAAATGGACATCAATCTGTGTAAACAACTGAAGTCCAGGAAAACTCCTATTCCTTCCTGTAGTGCGAACATTTAAGTTTGGACTTATTTAGCCATCATTCATGCACAGGAAATTTGGAAACCTTCAGCTGGTGCAGCTTTCCAATTTTTGATGTGGTTTCTGCTAATGCCAGAAAAATCCATTCAAAAGGAACAGAAAACCAAGTCTCAGTCAGTATATGCAAAAAGACCCCACCCAAAGTGCAATTAAAAGAACAGAAAGATGAATATTTCTATAAACCTGAAGTGTTGAATGTTGAGACAATCCCTCCTCTGAGAATAAAGCATAGTTGGAAGATGGGAAACATTTTAGATATGAGCTATGACCCGTTTTATTTATGAGATTTCATTGGACAAAAGGTTTAATAGACAATCACCAAAGATCAATGAGATTTTAATCTGAGAGCATAATGAATATTTTTCAGCTGGAGGAAGATTTGTAACGGGTCGTATTGGGACCCTTTATTTTCCAAATTTATATTAATGGTTTAGAACCTGGAGTCCAGGGGAAAATTTCAAAGTTTGAAGATGGTACAAATCTGAACACACAGCAAACTGTGAGGAGCTCAGAAATTCAAAAGGCCATTGACAAATTGATGGAGTAGGCAGATAAGTGGCAAAAGAAGATCAGTGTGGATACATGTGAGGTTATGCATTTTGATAGAAGATTACGCAAAGACATTTTAAGATACACTTTTGCTCTAAAGATATTAGTCTAAATGGTGTGCAGGAGCAGAGGGGTGTCAGAATTATGTGCATAAGTCATAAGGCAGAGTAGGTGGAGAGAATGGTTCATAAAGCATTCAGATTCCTCAGCTTTTTTGGTAGGGACATAGGTACAGCACAAGGAGGTGATGCTGAACTGTACAAGACAATAGATAGACCTCAGCTGCTGTATTGGGAACAGTTCCGGGGTCAAGAACCTCAGTATGAAGATAGATTAGTGAATTTGTGACTGTTTTCCTTGGAGGAGAAAAGACGAGGAGGAAATTTGATCAAAGTTTTCAAATTATCAGCAGCCTGGACAGAATCAACAAACTGTTCCCACTTGTAAACAGATTAAGAAGGAGAAGGTACAGATTTAAAGTGATTTTCAATCCAAGTAAATGTGATGTGAAAAGAGACTTATTCACGCAACGAGCGATTCGGGTCTGGAATGCATGGTCGAGGCAGGTTCAATCAAAGTATTTAAAGGTGCGTTAGTTTATTGTTTAAAAAGAAATATTGCGCAGAGTTATAGAGAAAAGATGAGAGAATAATACATAACTGTGATTTTCATTCAGAGAGTTTGTGCTGACATAATTTGCCAAATAGCTTTCTGATTCTATTGTAGTTGTGAAGGTAACTCAAATATTCCCAAAATTCTCTGACGTTTTAACCAATTGATGTGTGTCTGATCGGATTGGGTATCTCTGTGTGCAAGTGGAAAAGAAATTCTGGGACCCTCTCTGTCTTTTTATGTTCCTCTTCTCTATCTCCAGCTTGGTATGGCTTTCACACTCACTGGTTGCTTCTGTATATCTGCGTTATCTCACTACTTATCCACTCAATCACATGCATGCGTAAAGTTGAATAAAGTATGAAGTAGTGTTACTCATGCCTCTGCCACCTACTATCTCAAGATAGCTTGTGTGTCATGGAACCTAATGGAAATTTATAACCCCTGAGCCAATTATTTTTGAACCTCAGGATGTGAACAGAGAGAGAGTCATTGTCATAGAGTCATAGAGATGCACAGCATGGGAACAGACCCTTCGGTCCAACCCGTCCATGCCGACCAGATATCCTAACCCAATCTAGTCCCACTTGCCAGCATCTGTATCCCTCCAAACCCTTCCTATTCATATACCCATCCAAATGTCTCTTAAATGTTGCAATTGTACCAGCCTCCACCACTTCCTCTGGCAGCTCATTCCATACATGCATCATCCTCTGCGTGAAAAAGTTGCCCCTTAGGTCTCTTTTATATCTTTCCCCTCTCACCCTAAACCTATGCCCTCTAGTTTTGGATTCCCCGATCCCAGGGAAAAGACTTTGCCTATTTACCCTATCCACGCCCCTCATAATTTTGGATTCCTCTAGAGAGAGACAGCAAGAAGCACCAATAGGAAACAGGATGTGTGATATTAGCATGACTGCAGTAAAATTAGAGCATGTAGGATTGGGGCTAATGTATTGAGAGGGATAGACAAATGGTTAGCTGACAGGAAATAGAGCATAGGAATAAATGAGTCTTTTTCTGAATGGCAGGTAGTGATTAGTGGGGTACCACACTAGATGAAATAGAGTCACAGGTAGACAGGATGGTGATTAAGGTTTGATACGCTTGCCTTTATTGTGCAGTGCTTCGTGTATTAGGAGGTCATGTTGTGGCTGTACTGGACATTAGTTCGGGCACTTTTGGGGTATGTATTCAATTCTGGTCTCCCTGCTATAGGAAAGATCTGTGAAACTTGAAAGGGTACACAAAGATTTACAAATATGTTGCCAGGTTTGGAGGGTTTGAGCTGTAGGGAGAGTCTGAAAGGCTATTCTTCCTGGAGTGTCAGAGGCTGAGGAGTGACCTTTATAGACGTTTATGAAATCATGGGGTCATGGATAGACTGAATAATCAAGGTCTTTTCCCCGGGGTAGGGGAGTTCAAAACTAGAGGGCATAGGTTTAAGTGAGAGGGGAAAGATTTAAAAGGGACCTAAGGGATAATTTTTTTCAGAGGGTGGTGTGTGCATAGAATGAGTTGCCAGAGGGAGTGATGGAGTTTGGTTCAATTATAACATTTAAAAGACATCTGGATGGGTACATGATTAGGAAGGGTTTTGAGGAATGTAGGCCAAATGCTGGCAAATGGGACTAAATTAAATTAGGATAGCTGCCCGGTATGGACGAGTTGGACCAATGGGTCTATTTCTGTGCTGTACATCTCTATGACTCTATGAAGAAACTAAATGCAATATCTCAAAATTTGCAGATGACACAAAGCTGGATGTGAGGGTGAGCTGTGAGGACGATGCAGAGATGTTACAGTGTGATTTAGATAGGTTGAACGGGTGGACAAATACATGACAGATGCAGATTAATGTGGATAAATGTGAGGTTATGCACAGGTGCAACAAGCAATAAAGAAGGCAAACTGTACATTGGCCTTTACAGTGAGAGGATTTGAATCCAGAAATAAGGACGTCTTGCTGCAAATATACCAGGCACTGGTGAAGCCACATCTGGAATATTTTGCACAGTTTTGGTCTCATTATCTGAGGAAGAATGGTCTTGCTATAGGATGAATGCAATGAAGGTTTACCAAGTTGATTCCTGGGATGGCACAACTGACGTTATGAGGAGAGATTGAGTCAGTTAGGTTGTATTCACAGGAGTTCAGAAATATGAGTGGGGATCTCATACAAACTTAATTCTAATAAGACTAAACACATTAGATGCAGGAAGGATGTACCTGGTGGTCACAACTAGGGGTCATAATTTAAGGACAAAGAGGAAACAATTTAGGGCTGAGATGAGGAGAAATTTTTTCACCCAGACAGTGGTGAGCCTGTGGAATTCACTCACAGAAAGTGGCTGCAGACAAATCATTATGTGTTTTCAAGAAGGAGATAGATAAAGTTCTTTTGTTTAAAGGGATCCAGGGATATGGGTAGATGATGGGATTAGGGCATTGAACTCAATGATCAGTCATGCTCATATTGAATGGTGGAGCAGGCTTGAGAGTTTGAATAGCCTACGCTTGTTCCTATCTTCTGTGTTACTATATAACAGATTCCTCCTATCATAAATTCAGTTAGAACAAAATCTTCCTCCTCAAAATAAGTACTTTTTCTGAACAAAATGAAACTGTCCTTACTTCATTCATATTAGTCTGAGCCTGAACCCAAGCTGTCATTCCATGTCCATGTCCATATCCATGTCCATATCCATGACCATATCCATGTCCATATCTATGCCCATGTCTATATCCATGACCATATCCATATACAGCTGACCAGACTGTATCCTTTTACTGATGCCCAAAGCCTCAGTGCAAACATTCACAAAGTCCAAGTCTCTAATCCCAATTTGAGATGGTTTTATTGAAGGAGAAGATTACAAGAAGACTGGGAGTGATGAAAAGATGGGAATGCTGTCATACGTCGGTGCACACTCGGACCATTTAAAGTTTGGACATTTCGGAAATCTCATGAAAACCACAATAATTACATATTTGGCTCTAATTCAGCCCTGAAAGTATGGCTAAATCACCTTTTTTGAAGTTAATGCTGGCCCTTGGAAGCAATATCAATAGCAAAAATAAGATTCTATTTTATAGCTAGCTTGACTTGACACTAAGATAAGATACCCACTCTCATTTAAAAGTCATCCTATTCAGTTGCCAGCTTGTACAATTGATTTTGTGCTGCAAATACCAACCCTAAGCGATCTTTCCCAGAGCTGATAATTCCATTTATAACCTCCCCAGTCTTTCCCAGAAGCTGCTGTCATCAGCAGAAAGCAAGGTTCATACTATCAGCAGAAAGCAAGGTTGTGGGCAGCACAGTGGCACAGCAGTTAGCACTGCTGCCTCATAGCGCCAGAGACCCGGGTTCAATTCCCACCTCAGGCAACTGACTGTGTGGAGTTTGCACGTTCTCCCCGTGTCTGCGTGGGTTTCCTCCAGGTGCTCCGGTTTCCTCCCACAGTCCAAAGATGTGCGGGTCAGGTGAATTGGCCATGCTAAATTGCCCATAGTGTTAGGTTAGGGGTATGGGTGAGTTGTGCTTCGGCAGGTCAGTGTGGACTTGTTGGGCCGAGGGGCCTGTTTCCACACTGTAAGTAATCTAATCTAAAATATCAAGTTGGGATGGCAATACCATGGAAAGAAGCAAATTACATCTTCTTTCAAGAAAAGACCTTGGCAGTGTTGACTGGGAAAAGCATTAACTTCAAAGAGTAAATGGGTTTGGTCCAGTCAGATGGGAATTGTTGAACAAACAAATCTAGAGCTCCCAGGATGAGAAAAGAGATAGACATTAAGAAGAGAAAGTCTGCTTCTGACAGGTGTCAGGCAGAAAATGAAACAGAGAATCAAGAAGAATATAGAAAGATTTCGGAGGGAAGGTGAAATTGTAAATAAGAGAAACAAAGAGAAACAATGATAAAAGCCTGGCAACCAACATGAAGGGCTGTGTGGAAGTTTTTTATAGGCATATAAATAGTTGAAGAGTGGTTAAAGGACTGATTATGAATCAAAACGGGGTTTTAATTTGGAGTCGAGGAATAGCTTAGATGTTAAATTAATACATTTCATCTGTCCTTACCAAAGAAGGAGACGCTACCCAGGCTATAGTGACAGAGGAGAGATCTCAGTCACTACAAGGGCTCAAACTTTGGTCAGGCAGAAGTGTTGGATAGACCTTTGGTACATAAAGTTGAAAAGGCACCAAGACCAGTTGAGATGAATCCAAGCATTTTGAAGGAAGTGAAGGCATAAAGTGTAGGGGCACTGGCCATCATCACTCAGTCTTCCTTGGACTTGCCAGAACACTGAAAAATAGCAAATATTATGGCCTTGTTTGAGAAGATAGTCCAGGCAATTATAGAACAATTGGCTTAAGTTCAGTGGTGGGGAAGTTTCGAGCGACTATTTTTCAGATTAGAATTACGAGTCAAATGGAAAAAGGTATGTTGATTAGGAGATGTCAGCTTGGATTTTTAATGGGGGAATCATGTTTAATTAACTTGCTGGAATTTTTTTGAAGGGGAATCAGAAAGGCTTGATGAAGGTAATGCTGTTAATGTCTTATGCATGGACTTTCAGAAGGTGTTTGATGTAATGCCACACAGCAGTGAGGAAAGTAATAGGACATGGAATAAAAGAGTCAGTGATAATGTGAATACAACATTGACTGAGTGATAGGAAACAGACAATAAAGGTTGAAGGAGATTTTTCGGGTTGAAGGAAGGTTTGCAGTGGTGTTCCCAAGATGGTGGTATTAGGATCCTCTTTTATATATATATATTTTAATTTTGTTGATTTTGGTGTTTAGGGAAAAATTTCAAAGTTTGCAGATGATGCAAACCTCAGTTATGAGGATAAAGTAAAGGACTTGGAACCACTCTCCTCAGAGAAATGAAATCAGAAGAGAGTTATAAAAGTCATGAGTGGGCTGGATAGAGGAGACAGGGAGAAATTGTTCTCAATTGTAAAAGGAACAAGAATGAGAGGCCATAAATTTGTAGTGATTTGTATAAGTTGTAAGGGTGATATAAGAAAAAAACATTTACACATAGTGAGTAGTTAGAGTATGGAATGCACTGCCTGAAAGTGTGGTGGAGGCAGATGCATTTGAGGCATTCAAAAAGGCATTGAGTGGTTATTTGGATCAAAAAAATTTGCAAGGATATGGAGAGAATACAGGAGATTGGCACAATGTAATGATGCTCATTTGTAGGGCCAATGCAGACACCATGGGCTGAATGGCCTTCTTGTGCATCATAAGATTTCTGTGATTCTGTGGTAAAGGAATTGCTGATGGCACATTGAAGTGTTACTTTGAACTGAGAGAGCCCAGATGAGATTCAGTTTGTACCATAGGCAGGAGTTGCAACGTAGCTTCTTCTGTGGAAGCCATAGCAAAGTCTGAGGAAATGACAGCAAGCATGGCTGTAATATTGTAATCATAAGGCTGACCTGGGAGTACTGTCTGCAAAATCAGGTGTGAGAAAGCTGTTTTCAAAATTTTGCAACATTCAACAGATAATCCAATATTGGAAATTGTGCAAAAACATGAAGAACAGTAATCATTGCGCTTCTTCACTATTCCCACTTTCTCCCCAAACTACTTGGTCCTTCTAGCCCTTGGAACTATAACTAACTCCTTCTTGAAAGCATTCACTATCTTGACTGCTTTCTGTAGCATCCAAGGTCCATTTAGCTGCATTGTAGAGACGTATGGAATGAGCTAAAACTACCAGTTCTCCATCCCGTCCAGCAATTGTAGAATGAAGACAGATTTGGGCTTGGGAATGCATTCAAAATTTAGTAGCTACTGTGCCCAATAATCCACATCTACAGGAAACAGGGAATATTTGAAACCTCTGGATGTGCAGAAAGCCTTTGAGCTTGGTACTTACCATGTGATATCAGAACAATCTAGCTTTATTTATAAGAATGCAGTTTAACTGAAGGGTTGCTAGGAGTAGGTATGTATTGTAAAGACTTTCTTGATATCTGGGAGTACTTATGTGTAATAGTCACAAAAATAAGTGGGAGTAGTAGAGTACTACAGTATATAGAAGGAACATTCTTCACAGCTGAATAAACATCTGAAACACCAAAATGAGGGAACTCGCACAAAACTTAAATGTCGAGCTATGGAATAGACAGAGGAACTTTGGCCTCCACAAGCATAGAAACATAGAAGGTAGGAGCAAGAGTCGGCCATTCGACCCCTCGAGCCTGCTCCCCCGTTCAGTATGATCATGGCTGATCGTCGAGCTCAATGCCCTGAACCTGCCCTTCCCCCATATCTCTTGATCCCTTTCTCCGCAAGAGCCATATCTACCTTTCTCTTGAAAACACTGAATGACTTGTCCTCAGCCACTTTCTGTGGTCGTGATTTCCACAGGCTCTTCACTCTCAAGCTTGCTTGGTTTACTTTCTCAGATGCACTTTGATAGTTTGTAACCTTCTTAAATACATTCCTAAATAGTGTTTGGGAACCTTGATATTACATTTTCTTCACAATGGACAGGGTAGACTCTGGAGTTGGGTGGAAGGCATGTGGTTTATAAGGTGAATGTGTGGAATGTGACCACGACCCACTGTCCACTCACCTTTGCCCTTTCTGTGGTGTCAGAAGATCGTCAAGTCAGACAACATGATTTTGTGTGAGGAAACGGTGTTTGAGTGAATTAAACTTTCAGCCCACATTTTACCCTGCCATGGACAGGGGGAAGGGCACTTTTTAACATACTTATAAAAGGCTTTTTAAAAGTAAAAGGTAAGTAACTTTTTCATTATTCCATGTGGATCTAGGGGAGCGGCAACTTCCTTCCTCTCACCACGAGACTCACCAGATTTACAAGAAACCCCATGGCCTCTCTGAATCTCCCCCAGTTGCAAACTTTCTCACACTGAATTTCAGCTAAACAGCCACAACTGACAGGTACCAATCCAAAGATTTATAGCTTCTGTTGTCTGCTGCTAGTATTGCCTTCTACTCTCCAGCCAGCTTCTTCATTTGACCAGCTACAGTGCATAGCAGGAGAATGGAGCTACGAGATGTCTTGGTGTCAGGACCTCTGGGTCTCCAGACTTGCTGGGTTTATAGGTTGTTTCTCACCTCACTTAGTTCTGTGCCATCTCCACCTCCCCATAAACATTCTGATCCCTTATCTCACGTGACCCGAATATAAAATGTTGCACTTGCTTTTAAAATATTTGAACATTTGCTGCTGAAAATTGATTAGAGGTTTTTTGGACCGGATTTTTTTTCAATTCCAGGCCAACTTTCTGACAAAACAGAGAACAAAAATGGCTCATTACCTGCAAGCATTTGGGAAAAGTCTGAGTTTGCAAAAGGCACTATTTAATTGCAAGTTCTTTCTTGTAATAAGCAATAAATCCAAAGCTGTTTTATTTTCCAATGCTGCACCAGATGTGGTTGCCCAGTTTTTGTGTGCCTCCAAATCAAGAATAGTGAGCATTTCACTGAGAACGTATTGAATTTTCACTCATTGAAGGGAGGTATTCAGCCCATTGTGCATGTGCTAGCTCTTTGAAACAGCTATCCAAATGGCATCTATCAACCTATAACCCACTTCGAGTCATAGAGTCATAGAGATGTATAGCATGGAAACAAGCCCTCCGGTCCAACCTGTCCATGCCGACCAGATATCCCAACCCAATCTAGTCCCACCTGCTAGCACCCAGCCCATATCCCTCCAAACCCTTCCTATTCATATACCCATCCAAATGCCTCTTAAATGTTGCAATTGTACCAGCCTCCACCACTTCCTCTGGCAGCTCATTCCATACACGTATCACCCTCTGCGTGAAAAAGTTGCCCCTTAGGTCTCTTTTACAGCCTTCCCCTCTCACCCTAAAACTATGCCCTCTAGTTCTGGACTCCCCTATCCATGCCCCTCATAATTTTGTAAACCTCTATAAGGTCACCCCTCAGCCTCCAACGCTCCAGGGAAAACGGCCCCAGCCTGTTCAGCCTCTCCCTGTAGGTCAGATCCTCCAACCCTGGCAACATCCTTGTAAATTTTTTCTGAATCCTTTCAAGTTTCACGACATCTTTCCAGTAGAAAGGAGACCAGAATTGCACACAATATTCCAACAGTGGCCTAACCAATGTCCTGTACAGCCGCAACATGACCTTCCAACTCCTGTTCTCAATGCTTGGATTAATAAAGGAAAGCACACCAAACGCCTTCTTCACTATCCTATCTACTTGCGACTCCACTTTCAAGGAGCTATGAACCTGGACTCCAAGGTTTCTTTATTCGGCAACACTCCCTCGGACCTTACCATTAAGTGTATAAGTCCTGCTAAGATTTGCTTTCCCAAAATGCAGCACCTCGCTTTTATCTGAATTAAACTCCATCTGCCACTTCTCAGCCCATTGGCCCATCTGGTCCAGATGCTGTTGTAATCTGAGGTAACCCTCTTCGCTGTCCACTACACCTCCAATTTTGGTGTCATCTGCAAACTTACTAACTGTACCTCTTATGCTCGCATCCAAATCATTTATATAAATGACAACAAGTAGAGGGCCCAGCACCGATCCTTGTGGCACTCCACTGGTCACAGGCCTCCAGTCTGAAAAACAACCCTCCACCACCACCCTCTGTCTTCTACCTTTGAGCCAGTTCTGTATCCAAATGGCTAGTTCTCCCTGTATTCCATGAGATCTAACCTTGCTAATCAGTCTCCCATCTACTGCTCTGCCCTCATCAATCTTCTTTGTTACTTCATCAAAAAACTCAATCAAGTTTGTAAGACATGATTTCCCACGCATGTTGACTATCCCGAATCAGTCTTTGCCTTTCCAAGTACATCTACATCCTGTCCCTCAGGATTCCCTCCAACAACTTGCCCACCATCGATGTCAGGCTCACTGGTCTATAGTTCCCTGGCTTGTCCTCACCGCCCTTCTTAAACAGTGGCACCAAGTTTGCCAACCTCCAGTCTTCCGACACCTCACCTGTGACTATCGATGATACAAATATCTCAGCAAGAGGCCCAGCAATCACTTCTCTAGCTTCCCACAGAGTTCTAAGATACACCTGATCAGGTCCTGGGGATTTATCCACCTTTAACCGTTTCAAGACATCCAGCATTTCCTCCTCTGTAATATGGACATTTTGCAAGATGTCACCATCTATTTCCCTACAGTCTATATCTTCCATATCCTTTTCCACAATAAATACTGATGCAAAATATTCATTGATTTACAAAGAATAACTTGCCTACATATTATAATCAATGTGGTTTCAAGTCTGTGATCTAGAGATGCTTTTTATTCCTATTGCGATGACTGTTTCTCTAAAATGTTTGTTTTGATTTTAAAATGATGAATATGTGTACGGTACTCTACATATAATACTTGCTGTGTGCTTCTTTCAGGGAAGATCTGGATAACAGTGATGATAGTATTCAGGCTACTGGTGGTCATTGGTGTTGGCTATCCTCTGTACCAGGATGAACAAACAAAATTCACTTGTGACACCATGCAGCCAGGATGCTCCAATGTATGCTACGATGCTTTCTTTCCTGTATCCCACTGCAGATTTTGGTTTGTACAGGCCATCGTGCTCTGCTTGCCTGTAGCTTTTTTCATCCTACATGTGGCCCACAGAATGCCAATGCAAAATGCAAAAGCGAGTTCCCCCCAGTGCCTGCAGAATCCGGCTGAAACTTCGTCCATCAGAAAAGAGCCTGTGAGAAGTGCTTCCACGACTAGGAAAAGCCAGGAGATAACTCTCCATTTGATGGACATCCCCGAAGAAGCCAAGGCTATAAATGAAGACCTCAGAATAAGGCAAAGAATTCTTAATTTCTGCGAGGCATATGTGCTTCAGTTACTTTTGAGGACTTTATTGGAGGCAGGATTTGGTGTTGGCCAATATTATTTGTTTGGATTTTTAGTCCCAAATAGGTTTGTCTGCTCCAGTTATCCATGTGCCAACAGAGTGACCTGTTATCCCTCCCGACCCACTGAGAAGACATTGCTGGTTAATTTTATGTTTGGGGCCACTGCACTCTCCTTTCTCCTGAACTTTGTGGATCTGATTTATGTAATTAAGCAGGCTGTCAAGCAAAATAAGAAGAATAAGTTGCAGATGAAACACTTTTATCAAGCAGAGTCCTATCACGACATCCCAAGTGAACCCCGTGAGCTTTCCGAGCACAATGTAGTCCAAGAGCATGAAATGCATGTGACAGAAAGGCGAGAGAGTGGGGCAAGTGCAGGCAGTGAAGCAAAATCTTGCAAATCAGGGCAGGAGGAAGGCACTTGTGTGCAGTCAGGGGTGCTGTCAGGGGATGTGGCTCTCTCTAACACCAACAGCAACAACACGCATCTCACAGTGCTGACATCCAGCCCTACTTCTATGAGAGAACCCCCTGACAGGAAGTTGGCCCTCTTTGAGAAGGTGCAGGGGACCTCTCCTCCTGCCTTCAGCAGCTGCCCAGCCCACTTGCCAGGTCAGCAAGGCTCCAGATTACGGCAGCACACACTACTGAAACCCACCCAAGCTCCACTGAGCAACAGTCAGCTGATAGATGAGTACAGGCTTGTTCATATGCGGGTCACAGACAGCCAGTCGAATTGCAGCACAGGCAGTAGGAGAAAGAAATCTGAGTGGGTTTAGCAGCAGCAAACCAAAAATAAAATCCTGAGCATGCCTCAAAGAGCAACCACCCTTTGCTGAAATACTTCATGCGTTTGTAATAACCTTAAAAGTACTGTGATCAGTAGTGTGCAGTGTCAGAGATAAGAATGGGAATGTTTTAACTTATTTGTTACTAAATGTGTATCAGGCTTGGGAGACAGTAGGTGGCACTGTTTCCCTCCATTTTGAGAATTGTATCGGACAGCAGTAACAGTCTTTTGATAGAAGTGATTGGTTGAATGGTAACCTGCTAAGCACATTCTAATCCGGATATCCTGAATAGTTGTGAATACCAACGTAAAGCCACCATTCTAATTATGATACTCAACATTTTCTATGTCCCATTAGTGAATCTGATAAGTTCAAAGTTTAATATCAAACTCTATCATGCCCAAATAATGGCACTTAGGACCCACAGTTGTGAAGCTTCTCTCTCTCTCAGAGCCTATAGAAAAGTCCAAGATGCATCCAACCAAAGGCTGGCAACCTGTTCTATGGACAGTGCTATAAGTGTGACAGATGGATCAGAGGCTCTACTTTGGAAGGGAGTGTGAGCAAAGCCATTCTTCTAGAAAGGCACCAAAGGCCTTCCTGTGTGACAGACACCCTGTGCTTCCAAAGGGACCCTTTAATGGTTAAATTGATGTCATCAATCTTATTATCCCTTTTAATAGTAAGATGAGGGGAACTGGCCACGTAGTTGTACATGCCACTAGCTCCACAAAGACTTTTTAAGGAATGTAAAGGATGGAAATCCACATCTATCCTGCGAATACGTCCGGACTGGATTCTGCAATAAATGTTAGAAGAAACAATGCTGGTTAAAATCCAAGTACACTCTTCTTCTCTTTCCTATTCCAGATCCAGTTTCTGACCACCATACATCAGCAAATCCCAGCATAGGTTTCCATTTACAGTTACTAAACAGTCCTGCCTTGCAGACGATCCTTATATTCTTGTTTCTGTCTCACATAGTTTTCCCTTCATTGAGTTCAAGAAGCTCAGAAGCCGACCTTTCTTGTGAATTTGGGACAATCCTGTCCTAAATTTGTTGGTCACTTTGTTAGGTATGGTTTTCTTTCCCTGTCATGAGTTACAACAGAATCAGTTGCTGGTGACCAACCTTTTCTGTATTGTCTATTTTTCGATTGTGACTTTTCAGTGCTGACTGTGGGAATTATACTATGTGAGGTGCTAGACTTTTAACAAGTGATTCACTAGTCACATTGACTGACTGAACTTCATGACTGTGCACTGGGGTCTGTCCCACATCTTGCTGGTCCTCATCTTCTGAGCCATTTTCCTATTGTCTTGTTTGGATCTTTCTGTCTGACCTGCTGGTACATGCACATCAAAAATGGTGATCTGATCCAGATATCACAGTAGCCAAAACTCATTGGCTCTCCTCACTTAAGTTGGTGCAACTCCCTAATTTGCAGTCCTAAGGTGTGGCCTTAGTGTGTACAACCAGTTACTTGGAATCATAAGTGAGAGATGGAGAACTGTGGGATGTTGATCTTCCCTTGCACTTACTTGACGTGAGTGTGTGACTTGGTAGAAGAATCGAGGGAACAAATTCTCACAAACACTCCCACATTCTCACGGCATGGTGGCTCAGTGGTTGGCACTGCTGCCGCACAGCACCGGGGTCCCAGGTTCGATTCTAGCCTCGGGCGACTGTCTGTGTGGAGTTTACATATTCTCCCAGTGTCTGTGTGGGTTTCCTCCGGGTGCCCTGGTTTCTTCCCACAATCTAAAGATGTGCAGGTCAGATGAGTTGGCCATGCTAAATTACCCATAGTGTTCGCTGCATTAGAGGGAAATGGGTGTGGGTGAGTTACTCTTCGAAAGGTCGGTGTGGACTTGTTGGGCCAAAGGACATGTTTCCACACTGGAGGGAATCTAATCAAAATTCATACATTTAAATTGCGATGAAATGTTTGGAATAATCTAACAGAAAGAATAAGCAAGGAGGTAAAAACAGAAATTATGGATATACTCAGTTACTCAGGTATCCATTTTCGGTCTGAACGACAGATTTACCTTGATAACCTTTAGAGTAAAAGTTATTAAGAGAAATTCAAAATATAGTGAGACTTTAGGCTCATGGTCTTTCCTTGCCTTTGATATTTTCTGTCATTCTTGTCACAACTTTAAGTTTTAAAAGGAGATTCTGATAGTGAGGCATCTTCTTTAATTTAGATTATGAGAAATGAATCATTTTTGTTTGGGTACCGCAAAATTAAGATGAAAAAGGTGAATGTTCAATCATAGTTGAATTCTAAAATATTAGGTATGTCCCTTCTCCATCTGCAATGAAAGCATTATATGTAGCATTATTCATTTCATGAAAGTCCATGATATGATGCTTGGTCCATGGTGCCAGTGAGGGAGGATGTAGAGGGAAAGCCCCATTAGCTTGCTGCTAGGTAGGTGAAATCAAACTGTGCTCCTGTTCCCGATATTGTGAATTCTACTGGAAAATGCTGATGTGTGGTTGGTCATCAGATGGGGATAAAAGGGATAGAGTAAGGAAATGGGAGTACTCTTAGCTGTCATGTGCCCGCGGTCCACTTTATTGCATCACTTGAGATCCTCAACTGTTGAGTTTCAAACCGGAAGAATAGACACTTAGGCAAGTGAGCTGCTTTTCACATAAGTTAGTTTTTTTCAGTAGACAATAGAGAAGTGATTAAAGAAGAACAGTTAGAAAAATAAGTGTTGTATTCATTTGTGAAATATCAAGGAATGCCTAATCAAATATATTATTTGAGTTAATGTAACTGAAGTTGCCACAAGTAAATGGGATAGTCTGGATCCATTTTATAGCTGCTAAATAAACACATATACAACATCAGAGCAGGATAGTGTAGACTTTTGAAATTTACATGCTGCATATTGTATTACACAGATTGCCTGCCTGCTTTCTGAAAAGGTGGCTGTTGCAATATTTAAAATTTTGATTTCTAACAGCTCAGTGGGATTTAAGATTGCAAGGCCATGAGAAAGCTAAAAATAGAATGGCATTGGCTCATTGTGCCTACTTTTTGCTCAGGATGGCCAGTGTAGGCTTCTGTTCCTTATGCTCTAAGTAGAAGGTCAGATATAATGCTGTTGAATTCCAGAGCATGTCCAAAGGGCCTGACGATCTACTCCTGCTCTTATTTCTTAGGTCAGGACTTGGGCAATGTCAGATACCCTTCAGATAGAGATACCTTGCCTACTTTTGCATGGAGCTACATTAGATCTTTCGGCAAAGTCTGTAGAGTTTTGTTATTCACTCTTGTTGCACCCTTCTTTCTATCTCCCTTTCTGCTGCTGTTCTAGTATTTTTTATTGCCATCCCAAAGGTCTCTTTTAAATTCACCACTGCCCTCTTCAAGCAGTTTTTACATCCTGTCTCTTTGCAAATCTTTTATCAGCTTGAGAGTTAACAAAAGAAAAGATTTGGAAAAATGCCACAGAACTCAAGTTAAAACATATTAAAATATTTCCTCTGCTCTTCTTGGTCTGACGCTTAGTGTATTCTTTTTCAGTACCCTAAATAACAATAGTACTGAAGCATTTCAATAGTAATTCGCTGGTACAGATGGCTCTGGAGTATCCTGAAATAGATTAGGTTTTGCATAACCTAAATGGCTTTTACAGCACATTCTGTTATCTGGATATGCCTAAGGTAAACTGTATCCTATTTCCAACCAACCCTAGCAACCTATTCTGTCCAAAAGTTCCACATTAATACTGTCTAATCTCCAAAAGCAATTGATTAAAAAGTCATGAAGGATTCATTATAAAAATTTGAGTCAGGGTTTTCAGGAGTGACATTAAGAAACTGCAATAAACATAGGAAATGGTAGAAGTTCAGAATTCTCTTCCCCAAGCAGGAATTGATACTAAATCAATTGTTCATTTTAAAATCTGGGATTAGTAAATATTTGTTAACCAAAGGAAATAAGAGATATGGGGCAAAGGTGGGTACATGGGGTTAGGTCACAGATAAGTAAAAATCTCAATGACTGGTGGAATATTCTCAAGGGGCTAAATAGCCTTGTTTTGTTCTTGTATTCATAGAATGTCTTATTCACCCCCACACTTCAACTATTTAACTTTGACTTGCTGACCTCCATAGGCAACTCCCTTCTTCCGCAAACCCAGCTACACAGGAACCATCAAACTCCATGGACCATTAGATCACCTTAATTTGTATTGATTCATGTAATTTTCTGTCTCATTTTCAACTTCATACTTATGTAGTTTTTTTTGAAGAAATTAACAATTTTGACAGAAGTCTGTTTTACATATTCACTGTTCTGCCTATAAAACAGTAACTTTACAAAAGTTATTAACTGACTGTGATGTCCTTTGGGACATTTGATAATATGTTGTTTAAAAATAAACCTTTGTGCATGAGGTTTTTTAATTCTAAACCTGTTTCCTAAAGTTAAGTTGTCACGATCTGAGCTGATGGTGCTCACTAGCATTTCAACATTCTTGATTGTGCGCCTCCTTTATTTTCCTCCCAACACAAATGCAACTTTATGATTCTTAGATGGATCGCTTCTACATCTTAGACCAATCCTTAATGATCTCCTTCCAGCCATCTCCAGTATCTTTCTGATATTTTGATGTGTGGTATGTAAAAGAGCAAAATTCAAAAGGTAGTCAGTTGAATTAATGCTTATATGTTAGGATATCAAACATCTTGAGATGACTGTAGTGACATCGCTTATACAATGTAGGTGAAGTTCTGTAAAGTTATGATAAGATGGATTGTGCAGACTTGAACAAATTCACATTAAAAATAACAACTAATTATTCAAATGATTTGTTGCCTTGTACTATTAAATAAATTGATACTGTTTTCATAGAAGGTTGGCTTAATGCAATAAATAATATGAATATTCCTCTGAGTGTCCATCAATGGAATTAAATATATGTCCAAACATTTAATCCTTAGTCCAGTATTCTTTCTGTAAGTGTGAACATTTCCCCACATATGTCTCTCAATATGTTAAGGTGTTGGGAAGAAAAGTCATATCAGGCTCAAAACATGAACCTGTTTCTCGCTCTGCAGATTCTGCCAGACCTCTTCATTTCTCTAGCACTTCCTGTTTTATTTTGGATATCTAGCATTTGCAGTATTTTGTTTTTATATTAATAACTCGGGCATTTTTTTTATTGGTTTCAAGTGGTAGTGGATTAGGAGGGGTGAGTCTCAAAAGAGATTAGGTGGAACAAAACATAAATATGTTTTCAATTTCTAAATTGGGCTGATTCCACGATTCCAATGTGTTGGAGAAATGCCAGTTGGGAAATCACAAACCAATTGATAGCCTGTGTATTGGCCTGGTATGATCATAGAATCCCTACAGTGGGGAAACAGGCCTTTTGGCCCATCAAGTCCACTCCAACCCTCCGAAAGTGTAACCCACCCAGACCCATTCTCCTACCCTATTACTGTACAGTTACCCCTCACTAGTGCACCCAACCTACACATCCTCAAACACTATTGGCAATTTACCATGGTCAATTCAGCTAACCTACACATCTTTGGATTGTGGGAGGAAACTGGAGCATCCAGAGGAAATCCACGCACACACAGGGAGAATGTGTCCCCTCAATAAACTTAGTGATCTCAGACTAAGCCCCACTCTCTGCTACTGGATCCTTAGTTTCCTGATCCACAGGTCACAATCTGTGAAAATTGGGGACAATATTTCATCCTCACTAATACTCAACACTGGAGCCCCCCAGGGATGTGTACTCAAGCCCGACTGTACTCACTGTATACCTATGACCACGTCACCAAATACCAGACTAATGCCATTTCCATGTTCGCTGATGACACCACCATTGTCAGTCAAATCTCAGATGGTGACAAAACAGACCACAGATGGGACGTGGAAAACCTGGAAAAATGGTGCACCGAGAATAACCTAGCTCTCAATGCCGGCTAAACCAAGGAACTCTTTATTGACTTTATTGGCATGTTACTCATGCTCCCCTATACATTCACAGCACTGAGGTGGAACAAGTAGAGAGTGTCAAGATCCTGAGTGTAGTCATCCACAACAAGCTTTCTTGGTCTCTTCATGTGGACGCACTGGTTACAAAGGCCCAACAGCATCTCTTCTTCCTCAGGCAGCTGAGGAAATTTGGTATGATGGCGAATACCCTTGCCAACTTTTATAGGTGCACCATTGAGAGCATTCTGTCTGGATGTATCACTACCTGGTATGGCAACTGTACCATTCAAGATCGGAGACAGTTACAGAAAGTGGTGATCTCGACCCGGACAATCACAAAGGCCTTCCTGATGAAGGGCTTATGCCCGAAACGTCGAATTTCCTATTCCTTGGATGCTGCCTGACCTGCTGTGCTTTAACCAGCAACACATTTTCAGCTGTGATCTCCAGCATCTGCAGACCTCATTTTTTACCCCAATCACAAAGGCCAACCTCCCATCTATAGAATCCATCTACCAGGCCCGCTGTTAAGGAACGGCGGCCGGCATTCTTAAAGATCCATCCTACCCTGGCATTATTTTTCTACAACCTCTACCATTGGGGAGAAGGTACAGAAGCCTGAACACACGCGCCAGCCAGTTTTGAAACAGTTCCTACCAAACTATTGTTAGTATACTGAATGGACTTACAAACTTTTAACATTCGCCTGTACCTGTGTTTTTGTTTTTGCCTTTGTTTGGCTATTATTTACTATCTATGCTACTTAACTCTGTGATCTGCCTGTATTGCTCGCAAGACAAAGCTTTTCACTGTGCCTCGGTACACATGACAATAAATTCAATTCAATGTGCAAACTCCACACAAACAGTCGCCTGAAGCTGGAATTGAATGAGGGTCTCTGGCAGCAGTGTTAACCACTGAGACACTGTGTTGCACCTTCACAATGGATGCCTTCCTTAAAGTGGATAGCAGACACAAGTTAAGGTTCCCTGACCAAGGTTTTCTGTAGTTTCGTTTTATTTGTTTATGTAATGTAGGATGCAGGTAAAAACAATGACTGCAGATGCTGGAAACCAGATTTTGGATTAGAGTGGTGTTGGAAAAGCACAGCAGTTCAGGCAGCATCCGAGGAGCAGGAAAATCACCCACTCACCTATTGCACTCTGTGCTACTTTCTCACCACCCCCGCCCTCCTCTCATTTATCTCTCCACCCTTCAGGCACTCAGCCTCTATTCCTGATGAAGGGCTTTTGCCCGAAACGTTGATTTTCCTGCTTCTTGGATGCTGCCTGAACTGCTGTGCTTTTCCAGCACCACTCTAATCCAGTAATGTAGGATGCAGTCAAGGCCAACACATATTGCCCATTTCATAAGACCATAAGACCATAAGACCATAAGACCATAAGACATAGGAGTGGAAGTAACGCCATTCAGCCCATCGAGTCCACTCCGCCATTTAATCATGGCTGATGGCCATTTCAACTCCACTTACCCGCATTCTCCCTGTAGCCCTTAATTCCTTGTGACATCAAGAATTTATCAATCTCTGCCTTGAAGACATTTAGCGTCCCGGCCTCCACTGCACTCTGCGGCAATGAATTCCGCAGGCCCACCACTCTCTGGCTGAAGAAATGTCTCCGCATTTACCCCCTGAATTTACCCCCTCTAATTCTAAGGCTATGCCCATGGATCCTAATCTCCTTGCCTAACGGAAACAATTTCTGAGCGTCTACCCTTTCCAAACCATGTATTATCTTGTAAGTTTCTATTAGATCTCCTCTTAACCTTCTAAACTCCAATGAATACAATCCCAGGATCCTCAGCCGTTCCTCGTATGTTAGACCAACCATCCCAGGGGTAATCTGTATGAATCTCTGCTGGACACTCTCCAGTGCCAGTATGTCCCTCCTGAGGTGTGGGGCCCAAAACTGGACACAGTACTCCAAATGGGGCCTAACCAGAGCTTTATAAAATCTCATTAGCATAACGGTTCTTTTGTATTCCAACCCTCTTGAGATAAGTGACAACATTGCATTCGCTTTCTTAATCACGGACTCAACCTGCATGTTTACCTTTAGAGAATCCTCGACTAGCACTCCCAGATCCCTTTGTACTTTGGCTTTACAAATTTTCTCACCCTTTAGAAAGTAGTCTATGCTTTTATTCTTTTTGCCAAAGTGCAAGACCTCACATTTGCTCACATTGAATTCCATCAGCCATTTCCTGGACCACTCTCCCAAACTGTCTAGATCCTTCTCTAGCCTCCCCACTTCCTCAGTACTACCTGCCTGTCCGTCTAACTTCGTATCATCGGCAAACTTTGCTGGAATGCCCCCAGTCCCTTCATCCAGATCATTAATATATAACATGAACATGCGGCCCCAATACTGAACCCTGTGGGACACCGCTTGTCACCGGCTGCCATTCCGAAAAAGAACCTTTTATCCCAACTCTCTGCCTTCTGTCAGGCAGCCAATCCTCAATCCATGCCATAGCTCACCTCGAACACCATGGGCCCTCACCTTACTCAGCAGCCTCCCGTGTGGCACCTTATCAAAGGCCTTTTGGAAGTCTAGATAGACCACATCCACTGAGTTTCCCTGGTCTAACCTACTTGTCACCTCTTCAAAGAATTCTAACAGGTTTGTCAGGCACGACCTCCCCTTACTAAATCCATGTTGACTTGTTCTAATCTGATCCTGCTCTTCCAAGAATTTAGAAACCTCATCCTTAACGATGGATTCTAGAATTTTACCAACAACCGAGGTTAGGCTAATTGGCCTATAATTTTCCATCTTTTGTCTTGATCCTTTCTTGAACAAGGGGGTTACAACAGCGATCTTCCAATCATCCAGGACTTACCCTGAATCCAGTGACTTTTGAGAGATCTCAACCAATGCCTCCACTACTTCCTCAGCCACCTCCCTCAGAACTCTAGGATGTAGCCCATCGGGGCCAGGAGATTTGTCAATTTTAAGACCTTTTAGCTTTTCTAGCACTTTCTCTTTTGTAACGGCAACCATACTCAACTCAGCCCCCGACTCCCTTTAATTATTGGGATATTACTCATGTCTTCTACTGGGAAAACTGACGCAAAGTACTTGTTAAGTTCTCCTGCTATTTCCTTATCTCCCATCACTAGGCTTCCAGCATCAGTTTGAAGTGGCCCAATGTCTACTTTTGCCTGTCGTTTGTTTCTTATGTATTGAAAGAAACATTTACTATCATTTCTAATATTACTGGCTAGCCTACCTTCATATTTGATCCTCTCCTTTCTTATTACTCTCTTTGTTATTACTCTCTTTGTTTTTGTAGCTTCCCAATCTTCTGATTTCTCAGTGCTCTTGGCCACTTTATAGGATCTCTCTTTTTCTTTAATACATTTCCTGACAAAAAGGCATATCTTGACTATACCTTCGCCTTCATCCGTCAGGGCATAGAGTTTAAAAATTGTCAAGTCATGTGACAACTGCCTAAGATTTTAGTTAGGCCACATTTGGAATATTTTTCTGGTCACCTCACTCCCAAAAGACTGTGGAGGAGTTAGAAAGGGTATAGAACAGTTTACCAGGATGTTGCCTGGTTTGGAGGGTATTAGCTATGAGGAGGAATTGGACAAACTTGGTTTGTTTTTACTTGAACATTGAAGGATGAGGGGGTGACCTGATAGAAATTTTCAAAATTCTGAGAGGCCTGGATAGAATGGACTGTCAGAGTCTTTTACCCAGGTTAGAAAAGTCAATTGAGGAGAAAGTGAGGTCTGCAGATGCTGGAGATCAGAGCTGAAAATGTGTTGCTGGAAAAGCGCAGCAGGTCAGGCAGCATCCAAGGAGCAGGAGAATCGATGTTTCGGGCATAAGCCCTGATGAAGGCAAGATTTTTCAAAAATTGGGTGGTAAGTGCCTGGAATGCACTGCCACAGGAGGTGGTAGATAAATAACAGTGGTTAAGAGGCATCTTGACAGATAAATGAAAGGGAGGGAATAGATAGCTACAGACTGTGTAGAGGCAACAGGGTTTTAGGTTAGAAAAGTATTACATGTTAGCACAGTCATGGTGGGCTGAAGAGCCTGTTGCTGTGCTGTACTGTTCTTTGTTCTTCACTTGATCAGCATACAGTCCAATTCCTTCAACATTCACTCCTTCCATTAACTGCTCTGTTGTGACTACAATGTGTACTATCTTCAAAATGCACTATAGCAGCTCTACAAGACTCTTTCAAAAGAAACCTCCACATCCACGAGCTCAACAACATGGAAGGTGAAGGGCAGCAAAAGCATGGGAACACCACCACTAGCAAGTTTCCCTCCAAGGCAGGCAGCATCTTGACTTGGACTTACATCAGCATTCCCTTAGTGTCACTGGAACAGAATCTGCACCTGTTTGACATGGCAGCTCAGCACTGCTTTTCCATGGGTGATTAAAGAAGAATTATATGCAATAGCCTTGCTCAAGATGCTCACTTTCCCTTGAAGCATACAAAAATTTGGAAGGTAGAATAGGCTTGAGCAGTTAAATTGGCCATTCTTTTTCCTTTGCTCCTTTGTTCACCTCATAAAGTCATAGAGTCAAACAGCACGGAAATAGACCCTTTGGTAATGGGTAATAATGAATCCTCTGGTCCAACAACAAACTTACAAAATTAAAGCAGATGTAAAAAAAAAGCACAAAACGGAATATATGATGCAGCTAATTAAATGAAAAGAGCTCTGTGGAGATTAAGGATGACAATGTCCGTTTGTTAATTATTTTTTCGTATTTTTCTTTGTTACTTTCTCCTTCTTTCACATCAATCTGAAGATTTTATTTGTTTAGGAAAGGGGACTGAGTGACTTGCTCTCAATTAACAAAATGCTGTCTAAATTCAAAACCCATGAGATTGTTGTATGAAGTCATCCATCTTCTCCCTCTTACGGTGCCTCTGTAGAAATGTTTCACCTCTGCTCGACACAGAGCTACTGAACTGAGGAACTCATAACTCTTGCCTGTCTTCAGATGCGAACTTTAACAAATTGGTACACTCCATTGCCAAATAGCTACCTTCTTCAAAACTATCAGAGAAGATTGAGAAGGTTTTGATTTAGATTCAGATTTAGGTTTTACAGTCACAAGTACTCAAGTGCAGGATACAAGAGTGTAGTGAAAATCATACAATACAGCTACAAAGTACCTTGGTACAAAATCTTAGTTACTGAAAAATAAGAAAAGTTAAAAAGTTCAGCACTAGTCTTAAAGTCACAGAGTCATAAAGAGGTACAGCATGGAAACAGACTCTTCGGTCCAACCCGTCCATGCCGACCAGATATCCCAACCCAATCTAGTCCCACCTGCCAGCACCCGGTCCATATCCCTCCAAACCCTTCCTATTCATATACCCATCTGAATGTCTCTTAAGTGTTGCAATTGTACTAGCAGATGCTCCAGGCTGAGTATTCCCTGAGGACTCGCTCCCCCTTGTACTGGTCATGCTTTCACATGTGCTGGGCTAAGACACACTCATGCTCACCAGCCACCTTCACTGCTCACTGTTGCTGCTGACCTCCATCAGGCATGCCAGGCCTCGTTGCACGCACAAGGCCGTGGCTATAACTGCCACTTTGTCACTGTTGCCATTCTTTGTGAATGATTGCTGCCGCTGCCATCTTTCAACACCGCCACCTCATTGCTCACTGCTGGCTGCTGTCTTGTCTCTGTTGCCACCCAGATTGGCACTGGACCCCAGCCGCGGCCACGCTCCCTTGCTGCCTTAGCTAACTCACTGCAAAGTCCCGCTTTGATACTGCTCCAGACGCCGATGAAGGTGCGATGCCATCAACTGCCAGAGTTCCACCTGGACACATGGCTGACCACCAAAGTGCCCCAGCAGCTGCCCTTGTCTCTGCTGCCTCTATGACAGAGCTCCATCCAGAAGGTAAGTGGAGAGAAAAGAACCTGAAGAACAAAAAGAAAGAAGGAAAAAGTGAGAAGAGAAGAAAGAAGAAGAATGAGAAATTGTCAGAGTGGATGAGCTCTGGTCATGAGACCTACTCCACTGCCATCTTGCTATACAGAAGGGATGAGAGAAAAGAAAATCAGAAATAGAAACAGTGAAGTCAGGATTATCACTACAGGGGAGCGAAAGAAGAAATTAAATGAAGACAAATTTTGTTGTAAGCATAGGCTGTCACTGTTGACCTGAATGGTGTCCACAAAGATCTAACAGGAGAAACTGCAGATGCTGGAGATCTGAGTCAAGAGCGTGGTGCTGGAAAAGCACAAGAAGTCAGGCAGCATCCGAGGAGCAGGACATTTGATGTTTTGACCTAAGCTCCTGCTCTTTGGTTGCTGCCTGACCTGCTGTGCTTTTCCAGCACCATGCTCACAACACAAAGATCTAATGACCTATGTGGAAGGAATTTCTTTTCTCCTGGTAAAACTGTAAATCTGTTGCCAAAAAACATGGATGTCTTTGTGTGTAACTGCAGTGATGCTGCCAAACAGACAAGCAGTTGAAAGATGTGGTGCTGGAAAAACACAGCAGGCCAGGCAGCATCCGAGGAGCAGGAGAATCGACGTTTCTGGCATAAGCCCTTCTTCAGGTTTCCCGAAACGTCCGATTCCTGAAGAAGGGCTTATGCCTGAAACGTCGATTCTCCTGCTCCTCAGATGCTGCCTGGCCTGCTGTGTTTTTCCAGCACCACATTTTTCAACTCTGGTCTCCAGCATCTGCAGTCCTCACTTTCTCCAAACAGACAAGCAGCCAAGCATGTTTAGATATTCACAAACAGAACGTTGACAAAACAGAAACATTTAATACCCTTCACTTATAATCATAGTTTTATGCTGCTGAAATAAATGATTATTTGTGGTTTCACATAGAAGTTAAAATTTAAGATTGTCAGTCAGGCTTGCGATGTGATGCACTTGCACACACTGGAAGCTGCAAACGTTAGTAGTCAAGCTCCTGCCCTTTGCAGATGGTAAGCACTTATACACACACTGTGTCTATTTGACCTCCACAAAATAGTGACAGGCATTCTCTGATTCATTCCTCAGGTCAGTGCCATTACCAATTGGAGTAATTCTGCCTGATTTCAATTTAAGCAAAGCTTAGACCATAAGACCACAAGACATAGAAGTGGAAGCAAGGTCATTTGGCCCATCGAGTCCACTCTGCCATTTAATCATGACTGATGGACATTTCAGCTCCACTTACCAGCACTCTCCCCATAGCCATTAATTCCTTGTGAGATCAAGAATTTATCAATCTCTGCCTTGAAGACACCCAATGTCCCGGCCTCCACTGCCTTCCATGGCAATGCATACCACAGGCCCACCATTCTCTGGCTGAAGAAATATCTCCTCATTTCCATTCTAAATTGACCCTCTCTAATTTTAACGCTGTGCCCACGGGTCCTAGTTTACCCACCTAATGGAAATAACTTCCCAGCGTCCACCCTTTCTAAGCTATGCATTATCTTGTAAATTTCTAATAGATCTCCCCTCAACCTTCTAAACACTAATGAATACAATCTCAGGATCCTCAGCCGTTCATCGTATGTTAGGCCAGGGCTCATCCGTGTGAATCTCCATTGGACACGCTCCAGTGCCAGTAAGTCCTTCCTGACATGTGGGGCCCAGAAATGGATACAGTTTTCTAAATGGGGCTGAACTAGAGTTTTATAAAATCTCAGAAGCACATCGCTGCTTTTATATTCTAACCCTTTTGAGATAAATGACAACATTCTCTGGCTGAAGACAACATTACATTTGCTTTCTTAATCACAGACTTAACTTGCAAATCAACCTTTAGACAATCCTGGACTAGCACTCCCAGATCCCTTTGTACTTTGGCTTTATGAATTTTCTCAAATTAAAAAAATAGTCTGTGCCTGTATTCTTTTTTCCAAAGTGCAGGACCTCGCACTGCTTTTGCCTGAAATGTCAATTTTCCTGCTCCTCAGATACTGCCTGACTTGCTGTGCTTTTCCAGCACCACTTTAATCTAGACTCGCACTGCTCACATTGAATTTCATCAGCCATTTCCTGGACCACTCTCCTCAACTGTCTAAAATCTTTCTGCAGCCTCCCCACCTCCTCAGTACTACCTGCCTGTCTGCCTAACTTCATATCATCAGCAAACTTCACCAGAATGTCCCCAGTCCCTTCATTCAGTTTGTTAATATATAAAGTGAGCAGTTGCAGCCCCAACACTGAACCCTGCAGGACACCACTTGTTGCCAGCTACCATTCTGAAAAAGAGGCTTTTATCCCAACTCCCTGCCTTCTGTCAGACAGACAGTCCCCAATTAAAAGCTTGGCAGTTATCTGACAGTCATCTTCTTACTTGTGCACTCTCTATACCAATACCTCCACCAATCAAAGTTCATACTAATTAATTAGCACTCTCTTCTCATGATATAAAAATATTATTCTCCTTTATATTGATGCCCTTTCAAATTGTCTTGATGAGTGCAAGATGAAATGATTCAACAAGTGTTTTATTCGCAAAACTCAAACTATGAAGTAAGCATGCTGTTAAAACCCTCATTGCTCCTCATTCAACAGTGTCATTTTTCAACCATTTTTACCATGACATTTTTATCAAATCACCATTGTAATATAGAGTGCAGTTTACAGGATCCCTACTGTGGGGCATGGATCTCATGAAGGCAACTTTTAGATTACTGCATCTAAATACGAATATGTGCACTATCATGTCATTGTCAGTTTAAGTGGAGGACCAACAGCAAATATGGACAGATTTATCATCTATACCACTACAAACGTCAAGGCTAACATATTTTCAGATAGAGAGTTATTAAAACAAAGAGTACTTTTTGCGCTAGTGACTATTGAGTAAATGCTGCTAATTTGAAGGGAAGTTAGACAAATATTAGAAAAAGGGATGATTTGGAGGTGCCAGTTTCGGACTGGGCTGTAAAAAGTTAAAAATCACACAACACTAGGTGATAGTCCAACAGGTTTATTTGGAAGCACTAGCTTTCGGAGCGCTGCTCCTTCATCAGGTGGTTGTGGAGTATAAGATCGTAGGACACAGAATTTATAGCAAAAGTTTACAGTGTAATGTAACTGAAATTATATATTGAGAAAGACCTGGATTGTTTGTTAAGCCTCTCACTTTTTAGAACGGGCATGTTGGTTTCAGTTCTTTCATATGTAAATCCCACAACTTTCTTAACATTGCATTCTCAAGTGAACTTTAACAATAGGTGCCATGTTGACCCAGTTAATGTATTGAAGGTGTGAGGTGCCCTGTGTGAGGCTGTCTGTGCCCCAATGTTCAGACTGATTCTAATCTAAAAAAGGGATTTTCAAAATCTAACATGGATTCATGTAGTTTTTGAGCAGAATAAAATATAATTTTGAAAGTACAAATTTACCCCACAAACTTATATGCGTGTTTGTGCATGTGGGTTTGCATGTGTGCAGGGGTGGCGGGGGGAGATGGGGAAGACGGTATGAGTGTCTGTGAGAGAGTGTGTGTGTATGTATGTGTGTGAGTGTAAAGGGGTATAAGTCTGTGAGATTGTACTTGTGTGAGTGTAGGAGTCTGTGTGTGTGTTTGCATAGTGTGATGGGATCACCTGTAGTGTGACATGAACCCAAGGTCCTGGTTGAGGCCATCCCCATAGGTACTGAACTTGGCTATCAGCCTCTGCTCAGCCACTTTGCATTGTTACCTGTCCTGGAGTCCGCCTTGGAGGATGGTCACCTGAAGGTCTGAGGTCAAATGTCCTGGACCACTGAAGTGTTCTCCGACTGGGACGGAACATTCCTGCCTGTTAATTGTTATGTGGTGTCCATTCATCCATTGCTGTACCCTCTGTTTGGTCTCACCAATGTACCATGCATCAGGGCATCCATGGAGAAAGTGAGGACTGCAGATGCTGGAGCACCAGAGTTGAAAAATGCCCGAAATGTCAATTCTCCTGCTCCTCGGATGCTGCCTGGCCTGCTGTGTTTTTCCAGCATATTTTTCAATTCAGGGCAGCCTTGTCTGTTATGTATGAGATAGAAAACATTGGCTGAGTCACATGACTATCTGCCACATACCTGGTGGGTGGTGTCCCCACATGTAATGGTGGTATCCGTGTCGACATTCTGACATGTCTTACAGCGTCTACTGTGACAAGGTTGTATGGTCACTCACAGATAGACAGACAGACAGACAGACACACACACACACACACACAGACACTCCTACAGACACACCCACACACACAAGCTATCTCTCTCATATGCTCACACATACACTTCCACACTCACATATGCAACCTCTCATAGACCTATACACCTTTACACTCATACTCATGCACATACACCCATTCTCTCAGAGACACTCAAACCCCCTACACACACGCCCACTTGCACACATATGCATACAAGTTTGAGGGGTGAATTTATACTTGCAAAATTACATTTTATTTTGCTCAAAAACTACATGAATTCATGTTAGATTCTGTAAATCCCAATTTTAGTTAGAATCAGTCTAAACATTGGGGCACACCTCACATAGGGCACCTTACACCTACAATGTATTATCTGGGCTAACATGGCACCTATTGTTATAGTTCACTTGATAATGTAACTTTAAGAAAGTTCTGGGATTTACATATGAAAAAACTGAAACCAATTCTAAAAGATGAGAGACTTAACAAACAATTCAGGTCTTTTTCAATATATAATTTCTGTTACATCACTCTGTAAACTTACACTATAAATTCTGTGTCCTACGATCTTATACTCCACAACCACCTGATGAAGGAGCAGCGTTCCGAAAACTTATGCTTCCAAATAAACCTGTTGGATTATGACCTGGTGTTGTGTGATTTTTAAGTGTGAAAAAGAAAGAATGTAAAAAGATATCTATAGAATTCCTACAGTGCAAAAACAGGCCATTTGACTCAACAAATCCATACTGATTTAGATTAGATTAGATTCCTAACAGTGTGGAAACAGGCCCTTCGGCCCAACAAGCCCACACTAACCTTCCGGAGAGTAACCAATCCAGTTCCATTTCCCTCTGATGAATGCATCTAACACAAAGGGCAAGTTAGCATGGCCAATTCACCTGCCCTGCATGTCTTTGGACTGTGGGAGAAAACCGACCATCTGGAGGAAACCCACGCAGACACGGGGAGAATGTGCAAACTCCACACAGCCAGTCGCCCGAGGCTGGAATCAAGCCTGGGACCCTGGTGCTGTGAGACAGCAAGGCTAACCACTGAGCCACCATGATTCTCCAATGAGCATCCCACCCAGATGCACCCCCCCAAACATATCCCTGTAACTCTGTATTTTCTGTGGCTAATCCACCTAACACATCCCTGGCTACAATGGGCAATTTAGCATGACCAACTCCACACAGACAGTGACCCGAGGCTGGGACCAAACCAGACCCCTGGATCTGTGAGGCAGCAATGCTAACCACCGAGCCACCATGCTGCTGACATTGAAGAGTTTGCTCCTTTTTTGACAAAATGTACTTCCCTCCCCGCTGCAATTTGTACAATTCCATAAAAATAAAAAAAAACAGATTTCTTGAGAATCTGAAAAGTGAAAAATTACGCTAATGCATCAGGTGTGTACTCATTATAACATACATAGAGTCTGCTTGTCACTGATGTTACCCAGGCACCTAACATAATTGCAAAGCGTTGCTGCTTTTATTACATAGTTAGAAATTCTTAAGTGAAAGCTGTGATCATTGACAGAAGCGGATGAATTACAGATGTGCATGGGTCCCTTGTTGGACATTGCATCACAAAAATAAATTGATGTGGGTCTGTAATTCACCAATGACCATCCATTATTTCACTCAACATGTAAAAGATACTCCACTGTGCAGCCTTGGAGGGAATTAATTGAGACTACAGCTGTTGAGGACTCACCTTCAATATTAATCAGGGAAACAACGTCATGTAACACATAAGCATTAGATCTATAATTACATAGCCTTCCAATGTGCTGACAGAGTTTCCTCTATATTAATATTGGGTAATATTTCTCGGTTTTGTTGCCATTTTAAATATATCTTTTGGTCTCCATTTCTGGAGGCTGATGTCACTTATATTACAATGCGCCTATGGTCATAATATGCAATGTACCTATAGCAATGTCTCACTGGTACTGCAATGTATCTGATGGTGTTTGCAATAATTGTAGATCTCACTGTCCATACAACGCTTGATTCATGAGTAACACACATAAGCAGATCCAGCAAAAATGAATAGAGGATTGAAAGTGTGAGGGTCAGGAAGCGAGATGCAAATAGCAGAATTCAATAGTTAATTTTCACATGCTGTTCCCCTCTTTCCAAAGACAGGTCCTCAGCTCATTGTCTCCTGAACCCTTTCTGTGGCTGCTTTGCATCAATGATGGCCTGCCTTCCACATGCAGGGCAAGCCCAAAATCTACCTCAGGCAGAGCAGGAATCAAATCAGCACTATTGGGATTAACCACGCACCTCATTGAGATAAGTGACCCTCCTGAGGAGCAGAATAACAAATCAGAAATGGCTCAGGGTGCAGGTACAACTGCGAGATTTGCACATTCAAAAGAAGAGCTATAAAATCACCCTGGATTCGAAAGATAATGATTACAACTATTTAATATCTACTAAAGACAAAAAATTCACTTCAGGCCACCTCAAAATACTTACAGCCAATAAATTACTTTTGAAATGCAGTCAAAGTTGTAGGAAATGTGACAGTCAATTTGCATGCAATAAACTCTGAAAAGTGCAATGTGATAATGGCCAGGTAATCTGTTTTTTTGTGATGATGTTGGAGGGGTAATCATTTGTCAGAATACTGGGTAGAATTCCACTGTTTTTCACTGAAATTACACAATGAAATTGTTTACACCCTCCTTACAGAGCTATCTCTTTCACATTACTTTCAAGAGGAAACAGCTCTCACAGTGCATCACTGGATTTTTACGCTCATGTTTTTGGAGTGGGACATAAACACACAACCTTTTAACATAGAAATAAGCGTGATACCAACTGAGTGTGCATTAATTGCTTGTCCCATGTCATAATGGAAATAGTCTCCACTAATTTGGCAGAGAAATGATGTGCTAACCTTGCAAATGCTATGTCAATTCAGTAGGTATAGGTGCTTACTTGTGATTAAGAGCTGTTGATACCAATTGGTGAAAGATAAAGATATATATGTCAACAATGCAAACATCACTTTCCATTTAAGGATTCTTTTGGTTAATATTCCTACATCTGGGTGGAAGTGAGTACTACAGATGCTAGAGATTAGAGTCAAGATTAGAGTGGTGCTGGAAAAGCACAGCAGGTCAGGCAGCATCCGAGGAGCAGGAAAATCAACATTTCAGACAAAGGCCTTTTGTCCGAAACGTTGATTTTCCTGCTCCTCGGATGCTGTCTGATCTGCTGTGCTTTTTCAGCACCACTCCAATCTTGACTCTATTCCTACATCTGGACTAGGAGGTCCAGGTTCAAGTCCCATCTTCCCCAGAAGTGTGTCAAACCATATCTTATTTGTTTTTTACAGAAGAGTCAGTTCTCATTACTGGTTGGTGGAAATGACAAAGAAGTCATTGCTTTTCTTTACTGTGACCAAACCATTGTAGAAGATAGACCAGCTCCTTCTTCTTTCTTTTCGTGATGGATGCTTACCAGATTAACTCTCTGCTGGCAATGGCTTCAGTGGGTTCTGGTGCCTGACAGACCAATGCATTTATATTGGAGCTTTGGGACTGATTTTTTGAGAAAAGCAACAAGGTAAATGACGTATCGTGTCACAAAGGTTGAGGAAGGAGGTAGGGGAAATCCTTCAAATTACTTTATCAGTACCAGTATAATTTATAACCATTCTCATCATCCGGGATCCAAAAAGCAAAAACAAAAAAAAGAAATCATTTCTGCAGATGTGACGGGATAGAAAAGGAAGACAGCAAAGGAAGTTAATCCTCAAAGGGCCATTAGCGAAAGGGAGTGAACGAAACCTATGCACTGAATCAAACTATTGAAGAATAAGAATATTCCATTGTTCTGTGATGTTGACAGCGGGGAGACAGTCTCCTGAGGAACCCTTCACTTTGTTTGTTGATGAAATGATTTTATGGAAACTGTAAAAGTGGCAGTGAAACTGAGGCTCGCAACAGTGTTTTGTGTTTCTGTACACTATCGGGGATTTGCTTTACAAACCTGGAAGGCTTTAATTTTCACTGAACCTTATGAAATTAAAAATAATCATCTGCTTGTGTAACGTTTGTGAGTATAGCCTGATAATAGGACTTTTTGTTTGAAAATCTGTCACTTTGTCCAAGTGGCCAGCCTTTACTTGGGAATCTTGGAAGAGACAAAGAATGCATATCGGCAAGCTACCTGACTATGGAGTATGCCACGTAAAATCCAAACTAATCTTATACAGTCATAGAGATGTACAGCACGGAAACAGACCCTTCGGTCCAACCCGTCCATGCCGACTAGATGTCCCAACCTAGTCCCACCTGCCAGCACCCGGCCCATATCCCTCCAAACCATTCCTAATCATATACCCATCCAGATGCCTTTTAAATGTTGTAATTGTACCAGCATCCACCACTTCCTCTGGCAGCTCATTCCATACATGTACCACCCTCTGTGTGAAAAAGTTGCCCCTTAGGTCTCTTTTGTATCTTTCCCCTCTCACCCTAAACCTAAGCCCTCTAATTCTGGACACCCCCACCCCAGGGCAAAGACTTTTATTCTAACCAAGCCACTCAAGATTTTATAAACCTCTATAAGGTCACCCGATGCTCCAGGGAAAACAGCCCTAGCCTATTCGACCTCTCCCTATAGCTCAAATCCTATCTCAAACCCACGCAAACAATTTTTTTTTGCTTTGGGTTATTGAAAAATAAGATTCCTTTACCCTCTTTTTAAAGTTTGTTCAGTTCAGTGTGATAATTATATAAAATTGCAGGTTTAATAGTTAGAAAAGAAGAAATTCCATTGCGAGACCAGTTTCTCAAATTGTTCAGAAAGCTTGACAAACTAAATTATCTTTCATTGCCGTTGTTGTTTAGGATATCATGATCTACATAGCAAGATCCCAAGAATAAAAATCAAATAAGTGACTGATTTTTTTGATGGTGTTAATTGGAGGTAAGATGATAGTTAAAACTCCAAGAAAACTATTGACGGTCCCTTTGAATAGAGATATATGACTTTTAATGTTACAATAAACAGGGCTCTGTTTGAATATCTACCTGGCGGAACAGCATCTCTGATAGTGCAGTACCTTCTTACCCTCATACTGAATGGTCAGCCTAGATTCACTAGTACAGGCACAATGGGCTGAATGGCTTCCTCTTGCATGATAACATTCTGTGCTCTAAAATGGAACTTGATTCAATCCTGTTGCTAATCAATAGGAGTTGAATTTTTAAATTATTGGTTATTAAATTATGTTTTTATTTTTCTCTAAAAATCCACAGGCTGCAAATGTCCTTAAGGAATTGAAAGCTGAGGCTGAACCTTATAATTTAGGGTTACCTGTGGGTTGTGTCAATTCTTTTAGAGGAAATCTCCCTGCTAGGTCCAGTGAGATTTGCCATTGCATCTTAGCAAATGTGTCCTATTAACCACTAACCCCACCCCTATGGCATCTCTCACATCCAATTCTAGCCTAGTTTTACCATGCAACTCACCACACTGCAGAAGTCTGCCCAAAGACTGGCATCACTAGCACCCGCACCACCTTTAAAAACCCATTGTGCACTTAGACAAATGCTGTCAACCTGGAGCTGCCCTGCATAGTTCCTGACATTTGCCCCACACATTACAGACAGAGAGGGAAGACAGGTGACATGGAGATGCTGTTGGAAAGGGTGGTACAAATACAAGACTTCCTTCCACTTCTCCCAGGACCAGCAATAGAGGTCACCAAACCAGATCATATCAATCTGGTTCAAGCTTGTCATCTGGGTTAAAGTAGTCTCAGTCACCTGGAGGAATGTCCAATACAACAGGAAGAATGGCAATGACTTCCTCCACTCCACAGTCTAAGTGCTACCATCTTCTCTCCAAAGCCTCACTGTTATATATCGCTATTACTGCACCCACCTCCCACCAAAGCTCACGCGCTTCCAGTCTCACTATTGCCTGCAACATTTACTGTCACCTGCTCTCACTCACCTAATGCCTGACAGCATTTACTCAGCATTATCCTCTGCTGCACCTACTTACTCCCCACCAGTCTTTCTCTCATTCTATGAGAAAAACAGCCCACAATAGACAAGAAAGAGACAAGATGGATTGTGGGCTGCCAAACATTTGGTTTCTCACCCCTTGACTTCTGTACTGGGACCTCCTGAGCTAAGGCTATCCCTTTTTTCTTGACCAGGCCTTGCTGACAACCATGACAACTTCCTGTCAATTATTTGTGTGAAACAACAAGGCAAGGCAGAAGTAAATCAGCCTGGTATCTCTGGCTGTGGTAGCTAAGCGTACAAAGACAAAGCAATACAGGGATGCTGTGAACATTTAGGTAGGATCAAAGTGAGTCAATGCTATGACCACAAGTCAACAGTTTGCAGACGTAGTCTGATCCAGTCCAGGAGGAGGAGTCTGACCCTGAGAACACGGTATGGAAAAATGTGGAACTGGAAAAGCACAGCAGGTCAGACAGCATCCAAGGAGCAGGAGTATCACGTTGCGGACATAAGCCCTTCACTTTCTCCAGATAGCACGAGTGTCCTTACAACAGTATTTCAAAGCAGAAGTGTCCTGTAAGTGGATTGGGGATGTACCCTGAGGGTTCTTAGAGGCAGACACATGTCAAACACCAATGTCCATGGATTGAGTCCCTGCCCTGAGATATTGGTGCCCAATGTCTAACATAGAGATCTTTTGGATCAACTGGTGAGTTGAAATCACCAAGTACACTAAATGATAGAAGTAATGCAAAACATTCCTGACATTGAGATAGATTTGGTGAACTTCTCATCCAATTCTGTCACAATTTTTGCCAAAGCCCACATTGCTCAGAGTCATGTAAGATGTATGATTTTGCCTGAATGTCTCTTCCTAACCTACATCATAACTCCAATTATTGACTGTTTGCTAATTGTTATTTCATAAGAAAGGGGTCTATTACCATCACCTTAATGAATGCTGGTCATGTCAGTTACCCCTGCTATCCTGAAAGTCAATCAAAAACAATAATCACGATAGCAGTGCTGTTTACCTATCCTTCCATTCTTATACTGATGACATCTCTTACACAGGATATAGAGTCATAGAATCATAGAGATGTACAGCATGGAAACAGACCCTTCGGTCCAACCTGTCCATGCTGACCAGATATCCCAACCCAATCTAGTCCCAACTGCCAGCACCCGGTCTGTATCCCTCCAAACTCTACCTATTCATTTACCCATCCTTTTAAATGTTGCAATTATACCAGCCTTCATCACTTTCTCTGATTGCTCGTTCCATACACGTACCATCCTCTGAATGAAGAAGTTGCCTCTTAGGTCTCTTTTATATCTTTCCCCTCTCAGCCTAAACCTAATGCCCTCTAGTTCTGGACTCAACCACCCCAGCAAAAAGACTTTGTCTATTTATCCTATCCATACCCCTCATGGTTTTTATAAACCACAGCTTCTGATACTCCAGGGAAAACAGCCCCAGTCTATTCAACCTCTCCCTATAGCTCAAATCATCCAACCCTGGCAACATCCTTGCAAATCTATTCAGAACATATGGCATAGAAACAGGTCCCTTAGACTAACTAGCCCTTGCCAGTAAAAACATCATTCCTCACGAGTATCAGAATGAAGTGGAATATAATCCATAGGTTTCCAATTCAGAAAGATTGAGCCACTTTGAGAATTTCAGCCAATTAGTGAAAGATGGTGGCCTGGCAGCTCAGTGGTTAGTACTGATGTCTCACTGTTATGGGGTCCTGGTTTTGTTCCCACCCGAGGGTGACTGTCTGTGTAGAGTTTGCACATTTTTTCTGTGTAAGCATGGGTTTACTTTGGGTGTTCCAGTTTACTCCCACCATGCAAAAATGTGCTGATTAGGTGGATGGGCCATGCCAAATTGCCTATAGTGTGCAGGCTAGATGGATGAGCCATGGGAAATGCAGGTTTAGAGAGAGGGTGGTGGGTCTGGGTGGGATGCTCTTCAGAGGGTCAGTGTGGACTCATTGGACCAAATGACCTGATTCCACACTGTTGGGATTCTATGCTTCATTGTGATTAAATCTATTTTCTGTGTTCTGAAGTTGGCAGTTGAGGAGAGATGGTTCGCTGTGAAAATTCTAACATGCAAGGTAAAGGATGTTCAAATAGTTCAAACATTTGTTCTTGCCTAGTTACAAGGATGGAGCTCTTTTGGAAAGGTTTGACAGATCATCCAGATCAGTTTTAGTGAAGAACAGTCAGTTTTAGTCAGGGACAAGGTGAGGTGTAGTCGGAGAGACTCTATCCTGTTAACATGCTGCTGTTAACTTTCTGTAGGTGTAGCTAACAAAATCCTTTTGGCATATGTCAGCTCGGTGGAACTGAAAGAAAGCTGTCTGCCAGAAAAGATGGCAGTTCACTGAGAACAATCATCAAGGAAATACATTATTCAATTGGTACTGATCAGAAGCCTAAAATTCAGAGAAACCCAGAGGCAGTGTGAACATAGCGAAGCTGAATTGTTTGTCTACTGAGTGGAGCTGGGGTGCAATCTGATGAATCCAGTGATAGAACTTAGAACATAGAACATTACAGTGCACTACAGGTCCTTTGGACCTCAATGTTGCACCGACCTGTCATACCAATCTGAAGTCCATCTACTCTACACTATTCCATCCTTGTCCCTATGAATCATGGTTCCAAAACTCAATCCCTCTACCAATAAAAACTAATACACCGTATCCCTTCTTAACAAACCTATCATCCTGAGTGACAACTTTCAAGGATCTATGTACCTGGACACCGAGATCTCTCTGCTTATCTACCTTTTTTTTAAATTTCAAAAATATACTTTATTCATAAAATAATTTGATGGTCTGTACAGTTGGTCATGCCATACATACGTAAACATTTGCATACAGAGATCAGAATTTATCATATGTATATACAGGTCTGTACGTTTATCAATCATATGTCCATATATTTAGCTGAGGCGTCAGCAGAGCCCAAAAGACTGCATGGGCACCCTGTTCTTCTTAGGCAGGCAGATGTTACATGGTGGTCTTTCCCCACCGCGCCTTGGCAGCAGCTGCCCAAAGCTTCAGCGCATCCCTCAACATGTAGTCTTAGACCTTGGAATGTGCCAGTCTGCAACATTCAGTCAGGGTCAACTCCTTCAACTGGAAGATCAACAGGTTTTAGACTGCTCAGAGAGTGTCCTTCACTGAGTTGATGGTCCTCCAGGCACATCTGATGTTCGACTCGGTGTGCATCTCGGGGAACAAACTATAGAGCATGGAGTCCCGCATCACTGAGCTGCTTGGGACGAACCTCGACAAACACCACTGCATTCCTCTCCAGACTTCTTCTGCATAGGCACATTCCAGAAGGAGGTGCGTGACAATCTCGTACTCCCCGCAGCCGCTTCAAGGGCAGCATGCGGTGCGGCTGAGAGTGCGGGCGTGCATAAAGGATCTCACAGGCAGAGCCCTTCTCACCACCAGCCAAGCCATGTCTTGGTGCTTGTTGGAAAGTTCTGGCGATGAGGCATTCTGCCAAATATGTTTGACAGTCTGCTCAGGGAACTGCTTGATAGAATCCGCCCTCTCCTTTTCCCGAAGGGTCTCAAGGACACTACGTGCTGACCACTTCCTGATGGACTTGTGGTCAAAGGTGTTTTTCTTCATAAACTTCTCCATGAAGGACAGGTGATACGGAATGGTCCAACTACTCGGAGCGTTCTGCGGCAGTGAGGCCAGGCCCATCCTTTGCAACACCGGGGACAGGTAGAACCTCAGTACGTAGTGACACTTGGTGTTTGCGTACCGGGGATCCACGCACAGCTTGATGCAGCCACACACAAAGGTGGCCATCAGGGTGAGGGTGGTATTGGGTGTATATTTTCCCCCCTTGCCCAGATCTTTATACAGCGAGTCCCTTCGGACCCGGTCCATCTTTGATCTCCATATAAACTGGGGAATGGCCCAGGTGACTGCAGCGGCACAGGTTCTGGGAATAGGCCAGACCTGTGCCACGTATAATAGCAATGACAGTGCCTCACACCTGATGACCAGGTTCTTTCCCACAATGGAGAGCGACCGTAGCTTCTATCTGCCCAGTTTCTGCCTCACTTTGCTGATACACTCCTCCCAAGACTTGGTGCATACCCCAACCCCCCCGAACCAAATACCCAGCACCTTCAGATGGTCGGTCCTGACAGTGAAGGGGATCGAGGATTGGTCGGCCTAGTTCTCGAAGAGTATGGCTTCACTCGGTTTACCTTGGCCCCCGAGGCCCGTTCGAACTGGTCACATATGCACATATGCACTGGTCTGTGCACGGACAGTGGATCCGAGCAGAAAACGGGGACATCATCCATGTACAGGGAGGCCTCAACCTCTCAGGCTCGCATCCTTCCTGACGGACTCGGCAAATGACTCTATGCAGCTCACAAACAAGGCAGGAGAGAGAGGGCAGCCCTGCCTGACTCTAGATCTGACTGCGTAGCTATCTGATTCCCACCCATTGATTGAGACTGCACTGATGATGTTGGTGCAGAGCAGTCTGATCCAATTGCAGATTCGCTCCCCAAAGCCCATTTTGGGAGAACATCTCTCATATATGTGTGTGATATCCTGTCAAAGGCTTTCACCTGGTCCAGGCTGATCAGGCGGGTGTCCAACCCTCTGTCCTGCACGTGGGCGATCATATCCCTGAGGAGTGCGAGACTCTCAGCGATTTTCCTGCCCGGTACAGCACAGGTTTGGTCAGGGTGAATCACCGACCCCAGAGCAGACCTAACCCGGTTGGCAATAATCTTTGACAGAATTTTGTAATCTGCATTCAATAGTGAGGTTGGTCTCCAATTTCTGAGTTCCTCCCTCTCCCCCTTCTGCTTGTAGATGAGGGTGATGATGCCTTTCCTCATGGATTCACTCATGGTACCTGCCCGAAGCATACTGACATACATCTCCAGCAGGTCCTGGCCAATCAAGTCCCACAGAGCGGAATAGAGCTCGACCGGTAAGCCGTGACTTCCAGGAGTTTTATTCTTTTTGAAGGACTCAAGGGCCTAGGTCAGCTCGTCCAGAGATAGCGGTTGGTCCAGCCTTTCCCATGTTCTGTCGTCTAAGACCTCCGTGATAGACGACAGGAACGACTGGGAGGCCGCGCTGTCAGTTGGCTTCGCGTCATACAGACTGGCATAGAAGGACTTGCTGATCCTCATGATGTCAGCCTGAGATGACGTTATTGAGCCATCTTCTTCCTTCAGGCTGCTGAGCATGGAGCTCTTTTTGTGCACCTTTTGGAAGAAGAAACGTGAGCACGTCTCGTCCTGCTCCACCGAGCGGACCCTGGACCGAAAGATTATCTTGGAAGCCTCCGAGGCAAAGAGCGAGGCTTGCTGACCCTTCACCTCCTGGAGGTCCTCCGTGACATCGACCCCCATCGTCTGCAGCAGGAGCAGGTTCTGCATACTTTCCTGGAGTTGGGCCAGTTTTCCCTGCCTCTCTCTTACCTCCTGAACACCTTTGATGATGAAGACCCTCTTGATGTTCCCTTTTATTGTTTCCCACCAGTCCGCTGGGGACTCAAAGAGGGGCTTCACGGTTCTTCAACTTGCGTAGTCCCTCTTGAGCTCCTCAATGTTTCACGGGATCAACAGCTTAGTGTTCAGCTTCCACGTTCCCTTACCAGCCCACTGCTCGCCCTGTAGGTGACAGTCAGCCAGCAGGAGCATTGGTCAGAGAAGAACACCGGCTTGACGTCAGTGGATCTGACTGAGAGCGTTCGGGACACAAACAGGTAATCTATCCTTGAGTGGGTCTGTCCATGACCAGGTGTATCTACGCTGCGCTCCATCTGCAGGGGTGCTGAAGACGTCGTGCAGCTTGGCATCTTTTACCGTTTTCATCAGGGCTCTGGACATGGCGTTCAGTAGCCCAGTATTCTGCATTCCTGTCACTCCTTTCAAAGTGAATCACCTCACACATTTCCACATTAAACTTCATTTGCCACCTTTGCAGCTTATTTATGTCTCTCTGTAACCTACAACATCCTTTGACACTGTCCACAACTCCCATGACCTTAGTGTCAACTGCATATTTACTAACCTATCCTTCTATGCCCTCATCCAGGTCATTTACACAAAAGGCAAACAACAGTGGACCAAAACAGTGGATTCTTGTGGTATCCCATTCGTAACTACTCCAAGATGAATATTTTCTATCAACCACCACCATCTGTCTTCTTTTGGCGATCCAATTCCTCATCCAAACAGCTAAATCATCCTCAATCCCATGCCTCCATATTTTTACAATAGCCTACCGTGGGGAATCTTATTAAAAACTTACTGAAATGCATTTACACCACATCAACTGCTTTACCCTCACCCACCTGATTGGACACCTACTCAAAGAACTCAGTAAGGTTTGTGAGGCACCTTTCACAAAACTGTGTTGACTATCACTTATCAACTTATCCCTCCCTAGATGATTATAAACCCTATCTCTTATAATCCCTTCCAACACTTTACCCACAACCGAAGTAAGGCTCACAGGTCTATAATTTCCAGCGTTGTCTCTACTCCCTTTCTTGAACAAGGGAACAACATTTGCTATCGTCTGGTCTTCTGGCACGATTCCTGTAGACAATGACAACATAAAGATCAAAGCCAAAGGCTTAGCAATCTCCTCCCTGGCTTCCCAGAGAATCATAGGATAAATCCCATCCGGCCCATGGGACTTACCTATTTTAATACTTTCCAGAATTGCTAACACCTCCTCCTTATGCACCTCAATCCCATTTAGTCTAGTAGCCTGTATCTCAGTATTCTCCTTGACCACATTGTCTTTTTCTAATATGAATACTGACAAAAAGTATTCATTTAGCACCTCCCCTATCTCCTCTGACTCCATGCACAACTTCCCACTACTACGCTTGATTGGCTCTAATCTTATTCTAGTCATTCTTTTATTCCTGATAATAGCTTCTCATGTCTCCTCCTGACTCTTCTTAACTTGCTCTTTAGGTCTTTCCTGGCTAACTTGTAATTCTCAAGTGCCCTAACTGAGCCTTCACATCTCATATTAACATAAGCCTTCGTCTTCCTCTTGACAAGAGATTCAACTTCCTTAGTAAACAACAGCTCTGGCGCTCAACAGTTTCCTCCCTGCCTGACTGGTACATACTTATCAAGGACCTGCAGTAGCTGATACTTGAATAAGTTCCACATTTCAATTGTGCCCAACCCCTGAATTTCCTTCCCTATCCTATGCATGCTAAATCTTGCCTAATTGCATCGTAATTACCTTTCCCCCAGCTATAACTCTTGCCCTGCAGTATATACCTATCCCTTTCCAACACGCAAGTAAAAATAACTGAGTTGTGGTCACTATCACCCAAGTGCTCACCTACCTCCAAATCTAACACCTGGCTGGGTTCATTACCCAGTACCAAATCTATTGTGGCCTCGCTGCTTGTTGGCCTGTCTACATACTGTGTCAGGAAACCCTCCTGCACACATTGGACAAAAACTGACCCATCTAAAGTATTTGAACTATAGTATTCCCAGTCAATATTTGGAAGTTAAAGTCTCCCATTACAACTACTCTGTCACTCTTGTTCCTATGAGGATCATCTTTGCTATCTTTTCGTCAAAATCTCTGGAACTATTTGGAGGCCTATAGAAAACCCCCAAAAGGGTAACCTCTTCTTTCCTGTTTCTAACCTCAGCCCACACTACCTCAGTGGAGGTGTCTTCAAATGTCCTTTCTGCAACCGTAATACTGTCCGTGACTAACAATGCCACACCACCCCCTCTTTTACCATTTTCTCTGTTCTTACTGAAACATCTAAATCTCAGAACCTGCAATAACCATTCCTGTCCCTGCTCTACCCACGTCTCTGAAATGGCCACAACATCAAAGTCCCAGGTACCAACCCATGCTGCAAGTTCACCCACCTTATTCTGGATGCTCCTGGCATTGAATTAGACACAATTCAAACCAACTTCTTGCCTGCCGGTGCCTTCTTGTGATCTTGAAGTCTTAGTTCCGACTTCACTACTCTCATCCTCCCATATACTTGGACTCAGCACCACCTCCTTGACCTGCAACCTTCTTCCCGACCTCTCCGCCCCCACCCCCTCTCCGGCCTATCACCCTCACCTTAACTTCCTTCCACCTATCGCATTCCCAACGCCCGTACCCCAAGTCCCTCCTCCCTACCTTTTATTTTAGCCTGCTTGGCACACCTTCCTCATTCCTGAAGAAGGGCTTCTGCCCAAAACGTCGATTCTCCTGCTCCTTGGATGCTGCCTGACCTGCTGCGCTTTTCCAGCAACACATTTTTCAACTCCTCTCTCTCCCTATTCCTTACTTCACTTGCACGTGGCACTGGAAATAAACCAGAGATGACAACTCTGCTTGTTCTAGCTCTAAGCTTCCACACCAGCTCTCTGAATTTCTGCTTTAAATCCTCGTCTCTCTTCCTACCTAAGTCATTGGTGCCTAGGTGAACCAGGACTTGGTGCTGCACCCTTCCCCATCAAGGATCCCGAAAACACGATCAGAGACATCACAAACCCTGGCACCTGGGAGGCAGCACACCAACTGTGAGTCTCTCTCATTTCCACAGAACCTCCTGTCTGTCCCCCTAACAATGGAGTCTCCTATGATTAATACTCTGCCCCTCTTTCCCCTTCCCTTCTGAGCAACAGGGACAGACTATATGCCAGTAACCTGTTTCCCATTACTTCCCCCACGTAAGTCGTTTCCCCCCCCAACAGTATCCAAAACGATTTATTTGTTGCTGAGGGGAACGACCACAGGGGATTCCTGCACTCCTGGCCGGTTCCCTTTCCATTCCCTGGCGGTTACCCATCTACCTTCATCTTTTACCTGAGGTGTGACTACCTCCCTGTAACACCTCTCAATAACCCCCTCTGCCTCCCAAATGATCTGAAGTTCATCCAACTCCAGCTCCAGGTGCCTAGCGTGATTTTTGAGGAGCTGGTGTTGGACGTACTTCCTGCAGATGCAATCAGCAGGAACACTAGTGGTGACCCCTTCCTCCCACGTTCTGCAGGAAGGAACATTCAACTGCCCTAACCTCCATTCCCACAATTCTAAATTCCCAATGAGACTCCTGAAAAACTAACAAAAAGAAAAGAAACCAGTCACCTTCCTAATTGACGCATAGAACCTTTTGTTTTGGTTAGAGGAGGAGGACGGCTGGGAGACACTACCTGAGTAGTGGTTCGGGTAAAGCGACCACCCAAATAATATCACTTACCCAGCAGACCCGCGTCTGCTCCTGCTCCCTGTGCAGTCCTCCTACACACATCAGGCCTCTGATCCTTGCTGTAGCTCCTCCCATTCCAACTGCCTCTGAATAAAAATGAAGAATGCTGAATTCCTGAAGTAAGCTTTTATACCTTTTAAAATGTACCTTCCTGTCGGGCCTCTGGTTCTCGCTGTCGCTCCTCCCACTCCAACTGCCACCGGAAAGAAAATGAAGAACTCTGAACTGCTGAAGGAAGCTTTTCTATCTTGAGAACAGTCTTGACAGGAGAAATTGAACAGTTGAATGATGACCATTCACTGAGCGCATTCCAGGATTGAGTCCCTTGGCCTGAAAATTACTTGTCGGCCAAAGAAAAACGGGATTGACTCCAAGGTGAAAAGGAATTGCTTTTGATAAAATTCAAAGGCTAGATAGAGTCATAGAGGCATAGAGATGTACAGCATGGAAACAGACCCTTCAGTCCAACCTGTCCATGCCGATCAGATATCCCAACCCAATCTAGCCCCACCTGACAGCACCCAGTCCATATCCCTTCAAACACTTCCTATTCACATACCCATCCAAATGCCACTTAAATGTTACAATTGTACCAGCCTCCACCACATTCTCTGGCACCTTATTCCATACACGTACCACCCTCTGGGTGAAAACGTTGCCCCTTAGGTCTCTTTTATATCTTTCCCCTCTCACCCTAAACCTATGCCCTCTAGGTCTAGACTCCCCAATCCCAGGGAAAATACTTTGTCTATTTATCCTATTCACACCCCTCATAATTTTGTAAACCTCTATAAGGTCACCCCTCAGCCTCCGACGCTCCATGGAAAACAGTCCTAGGCTGTTCAGCCTCTCCCTATAGCTCAAATCCTCCAACCCTGGCAACATCCTTGTAAATCCTTTCTGAACCCTTTCAAGTTTCACAACATCTTTCCGATAGGAAGGAGACCAGAATTGCATACAATATTTCAACAGTGGCCTAATCAATGTCCTGTAATAGCTGCAACATGACTTCCCAACTTCTGTACTCAGTACTCTGACGAATAAAGGAAAGCATACCAAACGCCTTCTTCACTATCCTATCTACCTGTGACTCCACTTTCAAGGAGCTATGAACCTGCACTCCAAGGTCTGTTTGTTCAGCAACACTCCCTAGGACCTTACCATTAAGTGGATAAATCCTGCTAAGATTTGCTTTCACAAAATGCAGCTCCTCGCATTCATCTGAATTAAACTCCATCTGCCATTTCTCAGCCCATTGGCCCATCTGGTCCAGATCCTGTTGTAATCTGAGGTAACCCTCTTCGCTGTCCACTACACCTCCAAGTTTAATGTCATCTGCAAACTTACTAACTGTACCTCTTATGCTCACATCTAAATCATTTATGTAAATGACAAAAAGTAGAGGACCCAGCACTGATCCTTGTGGCACTCCACTGGTCACAGGCCTCTAGTCTGAAAAACAACCCTCCATGATCATATTCTGTCTTCTACTTTCAAGCCAGTTCTGTATCCAAATGGCTAGTTCTCCCTGCATTCCATGAGATCTAACCTTGGTAACCAATCTCCCGTGAGGAACCTTGACGAACGCCTTACTGAAGTCCATATAGATCACATCTACTGCTCTGCCCTCATCAATCTTCTTTATTACCCCTTCAAAAAACTCAATCAAGTTTGTGAGAAATGATCTTTGAAATTCAAGTGCTGATAAATGTTTTGAAAGTGCGGAGGTTTTTATGAAATTTTATGACCATCTGCATTTGGATTTTTTTAAATTTTAGAAATAGTTTTATTCATAAAAATGTTTTTGCATTAATACATAGTCATAAATGCAGTTTGGTTCTGCACAGTAGCATATCAAGGAAAGAAATGAACATTGGAGTTTATCTAAACAGACCAAGGTCATCTCTAATTTTGTACAAAATTATATTTGCATGTGTTTGAGGCACGGGTGGAAGGTTTGGGGATAACTGAACACCCCCCCATTTACCTTCAGCAGAAAGATCTCAGTTGGTGGTCTTTCCCTTCTGTGCCTTGGCAGTAGCTACTCCAAGCTTTAGGACATCCTTCCGCACGTAGTCCTGGACTTTGGAATGTGTCAGGTTGCAACCCTCAGTTGAGGTCAATTCCCCTTGTTCTGGAAGACCAATAGGTTTCAGGCAGAGCAAGGAGCATTTTCACTGAGTTGATTGTCCTCCAGTCGATATTTGTCTTGGTGTGTGAACAGCCCCGTACAGCACAGTAGCATATCAAGGAAACAAATGAACATTGGAGTTTGACTCTGGGGAACAGACTGTAGAGCACAGAATCCAGCCTCACAGAGCTACTGAGGAAAAACCTCAACAAAAACCCCTGTATCTTATTCTAGACTTCTTTGGAAAGGCACCCTCCAGAAGGGCATGTGTGATAGTATCAATCCCTTTGAGAGCAGTGACCATTGAAACAGACCCACTGGGTGTATATGAAGGATCTCACAAGTACTGCCCTTCTCACCAGCAGCCAAACAATGTCTTGATGCTTGTTGGAAAATTCTGGTGATGAGGAATTCTGCCAAATGACTTTGACATTCTGCTCAGGGAACCACACTACTGGATTCACTCTCTCCTTTTCCAGTAGGGCTTCAAGGATGCTACCTGCTGACCACTTCCTGATGGACTTGTGATCAAAGGTGGTTTTCTTTGAAAATTTCTTCATGAAAGACAGGTGATAGGAAAAAGTCCAACTAGAGTCCCAGTCTTTGAAACACCAGGGACAAGTAGAACCTCAATACATAGTGACACTTGGTGCTTGCATACCAAGGGTCTATGCACAACTTAATGCAGCCATACACAAATGTGAGGGTGACATTGCTCGTGTTCATTTGGGTGGGTTACTAAAGGCATCTGGCTTACCACCTCCATTACTTGCTGCACTCTGTGTGGTTGTCCATCTATGTGTATCTGTCAAGCCATATTTATATCATGTTAATAATGGATGTTACGGTAGAAGTTGTTTTAAAGTAAAAGGTAATTGATTTTAGGCCTTGCTTGTGGGCTTTTTGGGTGGACCTACCACAAATAAGTTGCAGTGGTTCAAGAAGGCAGTTTTCCACCAACATTCCAAAGGAAACTGGAGATGGGCAATAAGTGCTGACTCAGCCAATGACACCCATGTCCCTCAAAGTAACTGAAGAAAAGAAATCCTCACAAATGCACACACTCGTTCACCATTAAGATGGTTTGCCTCAGGTATTGTGGTAGGAAAGAAATCCACTGACAGGGAAAACGTAATTCTGAAGATCAAAAGGCCAGATCTTTAGGATGGCTAAGTTGTCTCACAATGATATTTGATTTCAGCAATGATGGCACTTTCACATATAAAACGATGACAGTTTTTTCTTCAATACTTGATCTACTGACCCTAGGTCTTCTCATTAATATTCTTTTTCTTAAGATTTCTTGCATTTTCCGGCTGTTTATCCACATGGATAGAAAGTGGGGGAGAGAGAGATGTTTTCAGACTGCTGGGTCTGAATGTCTCTGGCCTCCCTTGCACTTGTAGCTTTGTAACATACTGCAACTCAACCAGAAAGCTGTCATCAGACAGACTTTCCTCAACTTAAAGACTCCCAGTGCCACAAAATGTCTCCCTCAATGCTTTTAAAAGAAATGTCAACTTGCACATCTAAAAATGTTCAGCACTTGATTTTTCTAAGTTGCAAAACTTTCCTAGTGTTTAAATAGTATAGCAGTCTGGCTTCCATTTCAACTTAAGTCCCCAAAAGGAAAAATATGTGATCCCTTACACAGCAAAATTAGCAAAATCTATCTTCCCACTAGTGCAAGCTCACTGGCACAGATGAGACTGCAGAAATGTGTGAAATTGAACTTATTGTTTATGATTTTCAGGGCAGTGAATGGAAATGGGGAGTGCGTCTCATTGTGTTGCTCTATCAAAGACTGGCACAGGCAGGCCATACTGAATGGCCTTATTTGTGCTGTGTGAACTCATTCATAACAAATGCAAAAGTGTATTCATGGGGTCAAAGAAATATCTTTGGCAATATGCTCCCTCCCTTGTTCTCCCTTTCCCTTTATATTCTACATTGTCATGGTTTGTTAAGTCCAAAACCAAACAGTGAGCTGTAAGAAGCTAGCACAGGGAGTAGGAGTTTGATTTAACTTCCATTCTTTGCTTCATCATTGATTGGAAATAAGTAATTGAATCCCCAATTACTTAGTAAAATGTTTGATAGGTCTAAGATCCAATTCCCTGTCTGACAAAAATTAACTTACTTTGACAAACAGCATTCAAACAATTAACCTCTCCATATCTCCTCTTCTTGTCTATTTCTCTTCTTCTTCTCGAACCATGATCTCCACCATGGGAAAGGGCAAGGAGGCAGGCCCTCAATCCAGCCCACTCGGAAGGAGGTCAAACCCTGTGTTGTTAGCATGAATCAAGTCCACACAGGTCGTTCAATCCATCGCCTTTCCAAGGAATTTGTGCTGTGCTGCTCTGTGCCAACACATGCAAATACATGGACCTATGGAAAGTGAAAGTAGAGGCTCCAAATTCTTTCCATCACATGGTTGGCCAACAATTTTGCATGTTTTTACCACAGTTATCGGCATGTATTTGTAGGATTTACAAGTTGGTCATCCGGAGTGTAACTTCAATCCAGAACTCCTTGGCCCTCAGTTGCCCCTCAGGCTTTTAAATCTTTCCCCTATCAACTTAATCCTGTGCCCTCTAGTTTTAAACTCCCCTACCCTGGGGAAAAGACCTTTACTATTCACCAGATCTATGCCACTCATGATTTTATAAACCTTGATACAGTCACCCCACAACCTCTGACTTTCCAGGGAGAAAAGCCCCAGCCTCTCTAGCCTCTCCTTATAACTTAAACCCTCCAGTCCCAGTAACGTCCTTGTAAAACTTTTTTGCAACCTTTCTCATTTCATAATCTCCTTCCAATGGCAGGGTGACCAGAACGGTACGCAGCATTCCAAGAGTAGCCTCACCAATGCTCTGCACAGCTGTAACATGACCTTCCAACTCCTATACTCAAATGCTCTGACTAATGAAGGCAAGCATGCCAAATGCCTTCATCACCATCACGTCTACCTGTGATGCTACTTTCAAGGAGTTATGCGCCTGAATTTCTTGGTCTCTCTGTTCAATAACACTCCACTGGAGTATTGTGTATAGTTGTGCGCATCATTGGCAAGCTTTGAAGAGAGTGCAGATGCAATTTACAAGAATGGTTCCAGGGATGAGGTACTTCAGTTGTGAGGATAGATTGAAGACGTTTGAAATGTTCTCCTTGGAGAGAAGAAGGGTAAGAGGCGATCTAATACCGGTTTTCAAAATCATGAACGAGCTGGACTGAGTAGATAGGAAAAAGCAGTTCCCACATCGACATAGACCCTATATACCGGCCACTGCAGCGGACAGCTACTGACAACCGGAAGCGGCAGATTCAAACCAGTATAAATGCCGGAGGAATCAGCACAGAAGCGCTTCACAGGAGGCTCCCAAGCACTGAAGATGTCACCTAGAAAGGGGACGAAACGTTTGCAAGAAAAACTCCCAGCTCGGCAAACAGAACCACAACAGCAGTTCCCACTTGTAAAAGAGAAAACAACAAGGGGGCATAGATTTAAAGCAATGTGCAAAAGAAACCAAGGTGATGTGAGAAGAAGTGCCTTCATTCAGTGAATAGTTAGAATATGGAATGCAATGTCTGGAAGTGTGATGGAGACAGTTTTGTTTAGGCATTCAAGAGGACAATGGATGATTATTTGGGTCAAAATGGTATGCCAGGATATGGGGAAATGGTAGGAAATTGGCACTAGGTATGAGAACTCAGAGTACAATGGGACCTTGGTTAGATGGGCTGATGGGCTGAGGAGTGGCAGATGGAGTTTAATTTTGATAAATGCGAGGTGTTGCATTTTGTAAGGACAAATCATGGCAAGACCTATTCACTTAATGGTATGGTCCGAGGGAATAATGCCGAACAAAGAGACCTTGGAGTGCAGGTTTATATTTCCTTGAAAGTGGTGTTGCCGATACTCAGGGGAGTGAAGATGATGTTTAGTACACTGCATTGAATAAAGAAGTTGGGAGGTCATGTTGTGGCTGTACAGGACAAAAGTTAGACCACTTTTGGAATATTGTGTTCAGTTCTGGTCTCCCTGCTATATGTAAAGTGTTGTGAAACTTGAAAGGGTGCAGAAGATATTTGCAAGGATGTTGCCATGGTTGGAGGGTTTGAGCTATAGGGAGTGTCTGAATAGGCTGGGGCTGTTTTCCTTGGAGCGTCTGTGGCTGAGGAGTGACCTGAAAGAGGTTTATAAAATCATGAGGGGCACAGGTAGCAAGGTCTTTTATACAGGATGGGTGAGTCCAAATCTATCGTGCATAGGCTTAGGGTGAGAGGGGAAAGATATTAAAGGGACCTAAGGGCAACTTTTTCACACAGAAGAGTGCTGCGTGTATGGAATGAGCTGCCAGAGGAAGTGGTGGAGGCTGGTACAGTTATAACATCTGAAAGGTTTCTGAAATGGTACAAGAATAGAAAGGGTTTAGAGCGATATGGACCAAATGCTGGCAAACAGGACTCGATTAATTTAGAATATCTGATTGGCATGGACGAGTTGGACTGAAGGGTCTGTTCCGTGCTGCACAGCCGAATGACTCCATGACTCTATACCTGATGCAGGAAAGTTTGCCAAATGGTCTCCATTTGCACCATAACAATTCTGTGATTGTGTGAAATTGTAGGCTGCATCATTTATGTTCTCTCTACCCAACTCACCACAACAGCTCCTGTGTAAAAGGAAAGAAACTGAGGCAAGAGACAGAATTCTCCTTCCTGTAGGGAGGATGTTGTGGAACTTGAAAGGGTTCAGAAAAGATTTACAAGCTGTTGCCAGGTTTGGAGGATTTGAGCTATAGGGAGAGGTTGAATAGAGATGTACAGCATGGAAACAGACCTTTTGGTCCAACCTGTCCATGCCCACCAGATATCCCAACCTAAATCTAGTCCCACCTGCCAGCACTTGGCCCATATCCCTCCAAAACCTTCCTTTCATACACCCATCCAGATCCCCTTTAAATGTTGCAATTGTACTAGCCCCCACCACTTCCTCTGGCAGTCATTCCACACACGTGCCAGCCTCTGCGTGAAAAAGTTGCCCCTTAGGTCTCTTTTATATCTTTCCCCTCTCACCCTAAACCTATCCTCTCTAGTTCTGGTCTCCCCCACCTCCCTGGAGCGTCGGAGGCTGAGGGAATGACCTTATAGAGGTTTATAAAATTATGAGGGGCATGGATAGGGTACATAGACAAAATCTTTTCCCTGGGGTGGGGGATTGAAAGAAAGTATACACTGAAGGCTGTAGAGACAGTGGAGTATATTCTCTAGCATATTGTGCATGTGGTGGCATGGAAGATACACACACATATTCAAAGCTGATCCCTGGTGTCATGGATTTGAGTTAATGGTAATGACAACAAAACTTCAAGGGATCTGAACCTTTTGGCTTATAGAAGGGATGTCAAAGATGAGATCCAATAGAGGGTATAAAAGATAATAATTGTCATGCTAAACATTAATCTGAAAAACCTTTAAATGAAACTGTGGCAGAAGATACAAGGTCACAGATTCAAAGTGATAAAGACAAACTTTAGGATTGATATCAGGAAGTTTATCTTCATGTGGAGAGTACTCAAAACGCTTGGGATTTGAAATGATACTTTCAGGCAAAGTAGAAAAGATGAAATCATTTAGAAAAACATACATGCAGCAATGGGTGAGTGCAGGGCACCATGAGATGGATTACTTAATATGATCTGAATAACTTTTCTCATTGTAATATAAAGTACCTGCTCTGTATACCTGCTGAATTTCATTCTGTAATGATAATATTACTCACAAGGGGGCAGCAATGGCCGAGTGAAGAATGGGTTACAGCAATGGATTCTGTGGGTATAGTCTTTTACTTAAATCCTCTCTTCAATATCCTGATCTTCTGTCAAAGTGATCATTTCTAATCAGCAAAGTTTGTCAGTCAGTGCTGGTGAGTATTTAAATATTGTTTTAATCCTATTCTGATGTGACATTGATAAATATCCTTGTCCAGTATAGTTTATTGAATAGTGATTGGGAGTAGGAAACTCAGTTGACCTCTAAACCAGGGATACAAGGCCAAGTGCATAGCTGCTACTCAGAAAAAAAGCAATAGCACAGGCTTGGGGCTAAACATGGGATTGTCCTGTTCTGTGTGGATCAGTTGGATATGCTGGATAAACTCGCTGACCCCTTTGGGAATCCAATTTCCCTGGTATTGATAAGACTTTACATCAAAGTGCAATAAGTCGATTTGAAAATAGTTGTGTGCGCTATTTGATTCCTACTTTGGACTGAGTTGATTGTGAAATACTAAATGCACTGAACAGATGTGTATTCACATTTTTTTCAATCTACCTCCTGTTTTATGAACCGTCAAGCTATAAACAGCTAACTCAGCACAAACACAAGTGTTCTTATTCAGAAAACACTTCCAGCGTAATCTGATTCAATTCCTGATTTTCTTTTTGTCTTGTCAAAACTACTTTTCAATGCACCCCCTCAAAGCCCAGCTCTACTTCTCGACCTGCATTATTATCTCATATCTTACCCATCTTGTCCAATGACCTCTGCAAGTTCATTTTGATATGATGCTTCTTGACTGCATTACCACGGAACCCCTGAGTATTTAACTTCCTTTCATTGGCCCAACAGTTCATCCTCCTTAGGTGGTACTTTTCAAAGATACCATCATAACCCTCAGCAATCAGCAGTAAGTAATCTGACAGGTTAGATTGGTGTCTACTGAGGGAAGGTAACCAATGACTGTTGTTGCAACTGTGCCCTTTTAGTACAGAACAGAAATTATAGAGACATAGCAGATAGGAGCAGAAGTAGGTCATTCAGCCCTTTGAGTCTGTTCTACCATTCTATATAATGATGGCTGATCATCAAATTCATTACCCTTTTACTACTTTCTCCTCATAATGTTCGATCCCTTTAGCTCTAACTTCTTTTGGAAACATTCATTGTTTTGGTCTCAGCAACTTTTTCTGCCTGAGAATTGCAAAAGCTCACCATTCTTTGGGTGAAGAGAATTGCCATCATTTCAGTCCTAAATGGCCTTCTCCATATCCTTAAACTGTGATCCATGATTCTGGATTCTCTGGTCATCAGGAACATCCTTTGTCCTGTGATGGTTTTATATTCTTCTAAACACCAACACATATAGTCTTAGCTGGTTCAGTCTCTCTTACTATGTCAGTCCTGCCATCCCAGGATTCAGTCTGGGAAATCTATGTTATACTCCTTCCATAACCAGAAGATTATTCTTCTGGTGAGGAGATCAAATCAGTATATAATACTTTGGGTGTGGTCTCGCTGAGGCCCTGTATAACAGGACATTCCTGCACCTGTACTCAAAATATCTTACTAGGAAGGCCAACACGGTGAAAGGATAGTTGAAGCAGATCCCTTATAATATTTAAGAAGTGCTTAGATGTTTATTTATAATGCCGAGACTAAAGACGAAGTGTTGGAAAATTGGATTAGAACAATGAGATGGTTGTTCTTAACTGGTGAGGACAATGTGGGCCGAAGGGCCTTTTCCTTGCTAGAGACGTCTACAACATGCCATTTGCTTTCTTCACCTCCTGCTGCAGCTGTGTGCTTATTTTCAGTGACTCATGTACAAGGACATTCAAGTCTCATTGCACCTCCTCTTTTGCCAATCTGTCATCATTCAGGTAATAATCTGCCTTTGTGTTTTTGCAACCATATTGGATAACTTCATATTTATCCACATTGCACTGTGTCTGTCATGTCATTTACTCACTCACTCAGCCTGTCCAAATCACACTGAAGCATCTCTGCATCATCCTCACAGCTCATTCTCCCACCCAGCTTTGTGTCATCCGCAAATTTAGTAATATTATACTTAGATCCCTCATCTAAATCATTAATGTATGTTATGAATGGATAGGGTCTCATTTATCTCTCTGACATCTCATCAGTTACTGCCTATCACTTAGGCAGTAATCTTTGTTTCCAGTCTGCCAACCAGTTCTCTATCCACATCAGTCTGCTCTTAATCCCATTTGCTTTCATTTCAGCATGTAATCTCCATTGGGATCTTGTCGAAAGCCTTCTGAAAGTCCAAGTAAACCCCATCCACTGGCTCCCCCTTATCAACTCTATTGGTTTCATCCTCAAAAAAATTGCAGTAGATATGTCAAGCATGATTTCCCTTTCCTATATCAATGCTGACTCATTCCAATCCTATCACAGTTATTAAATCTTTAATAATCTACTATTAAATTGTTTATAATGGATTCTCACATTTCCTCCACTACCAATATCAGGGTAACTGACTTGTAATTCCTTGTTTTTCCTCTACCTCCTATTTTTAAGGAGTGGGGTTACAATAATATCCTCCAATCCATCAGAACAAGAGATATAACTAGCAGAGTAATATTTTGTCTTTTGCATAACCACTAGTGGGAATTAAAACTCTTAACTAAATGAGATACTTGATACCATTAAAATATTTTTGCATGTTTATGTGCTGCAGACAAATTGGCATTCATGTACCACACTGTGCCGGACATAGATGGAAGTTATGAAGCTCTTCAAAAAGGAGTCTTATTAACATGGATATTTTAGAAATTAATGTTGAGATAATTTGAAAATATTTTGCCTGTGTCACTTCCCATTCACAGTGCTTACCTCTAGGCTGATCTTTAAGATAAAATCATCACCTTTAGTATAAGGGTCCCTAAAATAATAATAAAAAAGAAATATTTATACACAAAATCATGTACAACAATGGTGTTATGAAATGTCAATAAATAATTAGTGCTTGTGGAATATGTGTTCGGACTTGAAATAAGTCATATGGGTGCAATGAGATTTATCGTTAGACACATGAGAATTGATCTAAAACATAAATTAATGCTGCTTAGTTTGGTTCTTGATAAGCAGAAGCACAGGTTGCCAAGGAGTCATTCATGGTAGTAAAGCATGTCTCCCCTTTAAATCTATTATTTGTTTTAGGCCAACAAAATGCAAACTGAGCTGCATGTTCCTTAGATAGAATCAGGGCGCCTTGTAAACATAATTATCAAATTAAAATTAATAAGTAAACAAACTCTAAAATTAGTACCAATGCTAACATCCAACTTATGGATTAGTTAAGCCTCTAATTCACCAGATGTGCTCCACTGGTTAAAATCCCAATGAGAAACCACTGGATAACTGGTTTAATCCACAGTGTGGCAAAATGTTTAGAGAGCACCCAACTCACAGTATGGACCACTCAATAACAGAACACTTATAAAGTATTTTTAATGTTGCAAAACGAATAGAAGTATGTCATCTTCCTTGTATGCTGGTTTCGATCCACCTCAATTACATTGCCTGCACTCTCCTGTGTGTGTGTGTGTGTTGGAGGGCTTAGGGGCTTGGTCAGTCTTAAGGATACCCCAGTCCAGGCAATTCTCTAGAGACACATTTATATCGACCCATGCTTTGTAGCTCCTCTTCCACCCTTTAAATCCCTTCATGCCTATTATTTTATATCCTTTGTTATTCAGGTTGGGGGCACGTCCTACCGTTCACCCCTGAAGGATACCACTGTATCGTTAGAATGATGACAATTAATAGTCGGCGCATTAATTTGAGTGCAGACAGCTCTGCATTTCGCTGAGAATTTCTCCGGACGCATGAACCAGTAACGCGCACAAAGTAATTTTTTGCGCCAGGGGAGAGTACTATTGTCCATAGCCACCTGATGGCAGCAGCGACTAAACAGTGAATCCTCGCCGCTCAAGATAGATTTTCCCACAGATTCTGACAGCGACGCTTCCTTGGATGATGATACTGTACGATCGAGTTTTCTTTTTCATTGTAACCAGTTACTGGTCCATCATTTTGCTCGCTTCAAAGCTGCCAATATTATGTGTGAGGCGCCGTAGACATCGTTTCACACTAAACTCTGGCGGAGGATGGATGTTGACTTCCAAGAGAAGACCATTTCAAGATACCTCTGTCTATTTGTCGTCATGAAAAGTTTATGGACGATGTAACCTTAAATTTAGAAAGTACTGGCTGTAACCCAACAAACTTCATCTTAAAGGTCAAATCGGGAGGCTTTCCACTGACTTTCCTGGAAGCCTTAACCACTACATCGCTGAAAGGAGCGAGTCCATAGGGAGAAGTTGAAAAAAAATCGATTTAGGAAATGGGTTCATTTATTTTGTTTTGACAAGTATGTTTCATAATACAGGAATGGATGTCGTTAATAACGTGTAAAACTAAGAGAGGAAGTCTACTGTTAAGTCTGGGGCCTTTTTGCAAACCCATTCAACAATTATGTCTTGTATTGGGGTGGCAGAATGCCAACAGAGTTGGCAAAATAATCATTTCACATTCACATATGCCAGTTTCTGTACCAGGGGCGTCCATTAATTTATATAGAGGTTGTCCTAAACAGGAAATATTTTATTCCTAAATAAATCAGTTGTTACTGTGTGTGTGTGTGTCTGGGAACCTCACAATACGATGGGAAGATCGAACACTGTCGTCCTGTTTTCCCATGTCAACCCCTTCCCTCTGAAACACACACACACCGACCAACCTTTAGCCATATAGTGTGAAGATAATTTGCTGGGAGAGACGGCCGTGATAAATACGTGGATACGCTAAGGCCAGGAGATAGTGTTACCAGCGGGTCTTGCAATGTTGAGGCAGACAGTACAATTAGCCCTTTGTTGTATAAGCACATCGCCAGAAGCCAATGTCTCCAAGGCGTCCATGTAGGACATAAAAAAGAATCGCATCATTGTTGAGTGATAAGTTTGTCGAGAATATGTTTACAGCGACATTTTTTCACGCTTAATTTTGACAGTAGCTGTAACTTGTTTAAACAAAATTGCGTCGCTCGTGTGCCAAAAAAACGTCTTTATTTATCGGTTGTGGTTCGGGACGTGACAGTAATACACTTGAATCAGACGTTTTGAAACCAAAAAGAGAAAATGCTGGCAAATCTCAGCAGGTCTGGCAGCATCTGCAAGCAGAGAAAAGAGCTGACGTTTGGAGTCTAAGTGACCCTTTGTCAGACGTTTTGATGTGGGTGTTTATACATCGAGAAATTAAAGTATTAACCAACTCCTGCTTTAAGACGTTAAACGAGGTGATTAGGAGGATGAAAGCCGGAATCATAAAATGTGATTTATCACCGCTTTTTTTAATATACAAAGGTGTATCTGAGCAGCACATAACCCGGGTCTTTCGTGAACTGTGCAGTCCATTAGATGTTTGACCTTTTGAGTTACAGGGTTTGGAAAGTCTATGAACATAACAAATCATCGCGGAATGAGGAAGTTAGCCGCTGCTTCGATTACACGGGTCATTTTACCAGTGATTTTGTTTTGGAGCTGGCTTTCAGAACTCTGTTCCTTGGAATATAAACCCTTCCTTTCAAGAGAAGGTTCAGTTCTGTTGGCTGTACCTACAAACGACAGGCCAATGTCATGAACCATTATTACATTGAAAGCCAGAAATGATGATGCCCCCAACAGCACTGAACACTTGTACTGATCCAAGCCTCTTCAGTTGAGTACATGGAATTATGTAACAAATCGAGGGATAAGAGTCATACAGTCACAGAGCTGTACAGCACGGAAACAGACCCTTCGGCCCAACTCGTCCATGTCCACCAGCTATCCCAAATTAATCTAGTCCCATTTGCAAGCACTTGGCCCATTTCCCTATAAACCCTTCCAATTCATATACCCAATCAGGTGTATTTTATATGTTGCAATTGTACCAGCCTCCACCACTTTCTCTGGCAGCTCACTCCATACACGCACCACCCTCTGTGTGAAAATGTTGCCCCTTTGGTCCCTTTTAAATCTTTCCCTCTCACCCTTAACCTATGCCCTCTAGTTTTGGACTCCCCCACTCCAGGGAAAAAAACCTTGTCTATTAATCCTATCCATGCCCCTCATGATTTTATAAGCCTCTATAAAGTCACCCCTCAGCATCTGGCACTACATGGAATACAGCCCCAGCCAGATATTGGACAGTTAATTTCCCCACATCAGTTCCCCAATGCCATGTGGTACAATTGCTCGCATTATTCCATAGGGCTCAAATCTTCCAACACCAATATAGATTGGTCGGTTCTTCCAACGTAAGAAGTGGTAATCAGAAGGTACATGGCGCACAATTATCTTTAAAGCTCCTACTGCTTGGCCATAATAAAGTGTTGCAAATGTGTCTCTTGTACATTAGTGTGAAATGATTTGAAAGCGGCATCTGGCAATTTGCCGTCCAAGGTCACTTGAAAAGTTTCAGAAAAGATTTACAAGGATGTTGCCAGGGTTGGAGGATTTGAGCTCGAGGGAGATGCTGAATAGGCTGGGGCTGTTTTCCTTGGGGCGTCGGAGGCTTAAGGGTGACCTTGTAGAGGTTTATAAAATCAAGAGGGGTATGGATATGGTAAATAGACAAGGTCATTTCCCTGGGATGAGGGGATCCAGAACTAGAGGGCATAAGTTTCGGGAGAGAGGGGAAAGATTTAAAAGGGACCCAAGGGGCAACTTTATCACGCAGAGAGTGGTGTGAATATAGAATGAACTGCCAGAGGAAATGGTGGAGATTGGTACAATTATAGCATTTAGAAGGCATCTGGATTATATGAATAGGAAGGGTTTGGAGGGATATGGGCCAAGTAGTGGGAAATGCGACCAGGATAGCTTCGGATAACTGGTCGATATGAACAAGTTGGACCGAAGAATCTGCTCCGTGCTATAAAACTCCAAGGCTCTAACCTAAGATCTGGGAGGAAATATAACATGTTGCTGAGTTTTCAGTTCTCCGGGGGTAGAGAGATAGACCAGGAGAAAGGGGGTTTGTGGGGAGGACAGCAGTTATAGATTAATGTGAGTTCAGTAAGTTACGATTGAAACAGGAGGTGCCTGAGGTTAAAAAAAAACTCGGTGACGTGTGAAAGCTTGCAAAATAACCCTGGCAAAAGAATCAAGGGTAATACTGTAAGTAATAAAAATAATTGGCACGATGTTTATCTGACCCAGTGCAAAGGACGGTCAATAACCATAACGGCGTAGAAAATCTCACAGAGGATTCAGTGAAACATTGAATTTATGATTGCTATTGAATAGGTCTGTCAGACAAGTTCGCCAAGAGCAAATGACGCCACAGTTTTAAGAAATTCCCATCGTTGAACTGACATCTTTCTGTGAGCAGGCACTCGATAAAGAGACAGCGTGTATCTCTCCTCCTCGGCTTTCAACCCCTTTGTTAATTACCCCGCAGGTCCCTGGAGGCCTTGCAGCGGGCGCTTCCAATACAGTTGCCCGTTGCTTTGACCGGTTTTTTTTCACACAAGGAAATAGCATCGCAGTATTTTAAGAACCCAGCTGGCTGGACCACGATTTTGTCAAGGGCTCCATTCCCAAGATTCCCTGCATTGCACCAGCTAATGCCGTCAAGCCAAGTCGCTAAAGGAATGTAAATACTGTACTAGGGTTGGTCTTCATTGGGACGGAGATTCGGAAAACTCCCCACCGCTTACATGGGAAATCTTTTCACAGCCAAAACCCGAAATTGCTGGAAAAGCTCAGCAGGCATCTGTGCACAGCTGAGCTTTTCCAGCAATTTCTGGTTTTGTTTCTGATTTACAGCAGTTCTTTTGATTTTTGCTCTCTTTAGTTTTGTGTCGGTGGTAGCGCTTGGCAGGAGGGATATTTTCAACATTTTACTTCACCAATTTACCTGTCTCCTGGCGCCTTGCAATATGCATCTGTGAAAATGGAAGATCTTTGTACACCAGGCAAAGAAAACGAACATGCGTTTATAAATCTGTGGCAAAGGTTTCAATTGTGTCCTATTTATTCTAATGTATAGGCAGAAAACAACATAGGGCACTGTCGATTTGTATTGCACCCATTTGTGCTTAACTCCATAAAGGTCCACATTCCTGCCTTGTATTCAATTAAAAGCTTGCCCTGCAGATAAATATGTTTCTGGTCAATCCTTTAACTACACTGAAACTCAACTTGGGCCCTGTCCTAGCAGTTTTACCTATTAACACGACCTCCGCAAAAATAACCACAGTGGGTTGCTGTAATTCCCAGAGACCAGGCCCTCTGAAGGGGCTGCTGAGGAAGTTTTATTACAAATAGTTAAAAATCACACAACACCAGGTTATAGTCCAACAGGTTTAATTGGAAGTACACTAGCTTTCAAGTTACCTAGTGTGCTTCCAATTAAACCTGTTGGACTATAACCTGGCGTTGTATGATTTTTAACTTTGTACACCCCAGTCCAACACCGGCATCTCCAAATCATTATTATAAATACATTGGGATGAGCCCTTTACTTCACATCAACAGGGCTGCCAAATCTCGCACCGCTGCAGCAGCACGACTCGTGTTTGGCATCCTCCAACCGGTTTATTTACGGAATCTGTTGACATTTTCTGATTAAATTCAATGATAAAATGTACACACGCCACCCACTGAGCCCTGGCCCCTGATGGTTCTACAGGCCGCCATAAAACGTGAAGAAAAATGGTAATAACCAGGGCGAAAAATAAAGTTACATACATTTTATTGGGAATTCTTGACATGGTTTTAAGAAGTGATCCCTTTCAAGTTGTAAATTATCTGTTTCGTGTAAGCCAAACGTACAGTAATATAAACGAGCATTGCATGACTGAATTCATACAGCACCTGTTCACAAAATTAATACTTTGGAAATAATTTTGCATCATCCAGGTGGAATGGAGAAATGCAAACTTTAGATTATCATCATCTTGTTAAACTTGATGAACTTGAGTCTGTAAAACTTCAGTAAGTGCTGGCTTAGCATTAGTATTGGTTTGGTCACGAGCAGGACTGACCCCAAAGTGATGGGACTGTCCCTCTCTTATCTTGATTGACAAACGTTGGACCTGGGGGCATTTTTTTTCGTACTAATACACAGCCTTCCCAATTACTTTTAAATTATCACTAATCTGCCATAAAATTGCGTGTGTGCTGAGCATAGTTTCTCTTTATGTCCGCCAAACTGCTAAGAAGAGTGAAATGCCCTTTTATGAGGAGAGCACACTCGCCTGAACAACGCTGCCATTCCGTTGATCTGCTTGCAACTATAGTCCAGGCAATTGCCATGCAGTTTTTTTTAAAAAAACAGCTTGTATTCTATAATTCTTGCCTATTGCTTCAATTAGGAGCAAAAAGAGAGAGGGCTTTGTTATGCAATTGTCTTGCAAAGGAGAGCGCCTTAAATTGGGGGATTATGCGAGCTGGACCACCTGTAGGGCATTCATGGGCATTTCTCTGTGTTCAGGCCTATGCCTTGCTGCCTGCAATCTGGTCAACAATGCAGAAAAGGCTGTTTAAAATACTGTTCTCCGTTCCCTTCATGCTCACTAACTGTTACAAGTCGTTCTCTCTCTCCCACCCCCCCTTAAACGAGTTAAGTCTCAGAAACGTCTCTTTTAATTCATTTTTTAGGCACCATGATGGCGGCCGCCGTCCTTGAAAACAAGGGAAACTAAAAATGAAGGGGGAGGGGGTAGGTGGGAGGAGGAGAAAGAGAGAGAAAAAGTACTTCAAGCTTGGAAACGAGACATCAAAGTTACTCGATTCAAAAGGCTCACTCCCACAGATTAACCCTATTGAAAGGAGCCTCGTTTAAGAAATTATGTACTCAACCAGTAGGCAGCCAGGTAAAAAGTTCAACAATTACCAAAATGTTCAGTTGCTCCTAAACTAACATCTCAACAAACTACCCGACCAGTAAAATGCACATTTCTCTTCCCACCCCTCACCCCTCCCAGAAAATAGCAAGACTTGCCGAGCGTGTTCCAAACGTAATTAAAATCAAAGTTGTTTTATTGCCAAAATAGAATAATTGTTTCAAATAATTCTGGTGCTCCTGCAAGGCAACCACTAAACTTTTTTTTATATACAAAAAAATGTACATACTCTGAATATACTTCAAAAAACGCTTTTGTTATGTACACAATTTACAGATTTGTGTTCATAGTACAAATAATTATATAAATACAATTTTGCAAGAAACCCGTATTACTTGGGGATACTAAAAAAACAGGATTTTTAAGGCAGGTTGATGCACCCAGGCTTATAACCATTACGACCTGTGTCAAGTACTCCATTCGTTCCTCTATTTGAATTAATGTCAACAATTTAAAAAAAAACGAAGAACCGACTCCTGGCATGATAAAATCGCGAACGGCTGAAAAGTTCCTGGTCAGGGACACGACTTTTCCCTCTCACATTCCTGACAGCGTGTGCATCCCAAACGGTTAAGATTCAAGGAGTATCAGCGCCCCAGGTACATAGCTGCAGTCAGTCCTTCACTTCTGACTAATGGATACCATTAGAAGTCCGCAGACATTTCAACGAGACGCCGGGGTTGAGAGAACCATCCCGAATGTTAAACTTGGGATAACGGCACTTGTTTGGGGTAAGACACCGAGCTGGCGGTGCCAGATCTCCAGGTGAGCCCGGTGCTGGCGTCGCTGTACATGGAGCCGCCGGTGCCTTTACTGCCCCAGCAGCAGCGCGTCCAGAAGGCCTTCCAGGACTCCAGCGTCTTGCCCGACCAGATCCACACGCCCGAGGTGATGCCGACCAGCAGGCACATGAAGTACTTGAGCATGAAGACGGCGTAGTCCGGCCGGCGGGCCTCCTGCTCGCCCAGGCAGGAGCAGTTGTGGGTGAGCTCCCAGTGCGGGCGGTTGTGCTGCTCGTAGAAGTAGCAGGCGACCACGATGGTGGCGGGCACGGTGTAGAGCACGGTGAAGACGCCGATGCGGATCATGAGCTTCTCCAGCTTGTCGGTCTTGGTGCCGCCCTGCTTCAGGATGACGCTGCGGATGCGGAACAGCGAGACGAAGCCGGCCAGCAGGAACATGGTGCCGATGAACAGGTAGATGACCAGCGGCGCCAGCACGAAGCCGCGCAGGTTGTCCAGGTTCTGGTTGCCCACGTAGCAGATGCCCGCCACCGGGTCGCCGTCCACCGAGCTGAGCGCCAGCACCGCGATGGACTTGACGCTGGGCACCAGCCAGGCCGCCAGGTGGAAGTACTGCGAGTAGCCGGCGATCGCCTCGTTGCCCCACTTCATGCCGGCGGCCAGGAACCAGGTGAGGGACAGGATGACCCACCAGATGGAGCTCGCCATGCCGAAGAAGTAGACCAGCAGGAAGACCAGGGTGCACAGGGCCGGCCCCGTGGTCTCGTAGTGGACGTGCGGCTCCGAGGGCGCCGCCGGGCGGCTGCACGCCACGCTCTCGTGGCCGGCCACCAGGCGCACCAGGAAGCCGGCGGACACGAACAGGTAGCAGGCGGACAGGAAGATGATGGGCCGCTCCGGGTACTGGAAGCGCTCCATGTCGATCAGGAAGGTGGCCACCGTGGCCAGGGTGGAGACGAAGCACAGCACCGACCACAGGCCGAGCCAGAAGGCGGTGAAGCTGCGCTCGTCCGCCGTGAAGTACGGGTCGTGGCACGGCACCGCGCAGTTGGCCGCCTCGCCCGTCCGCACCCGGTTGTACAGCGGGTGCCGCTCGCTGCGCACCGGCACCATCGGCGCCCGGCACTGGCAGGCGGGCTCGCAGCGGCCCGGCGGCCGGGGAGGGAGCAGCGGCGGCGGCAGCGGCAGCAGGGGCGGGCCGGCGGCGCCCGGGGGGGGCCGGCGGCTGGCTCCGGGCGGGGGAGCGGCGGCGCCCGGGGCCCGCGGCCGGTGCGGGAACAGCGGCGCCGCGGTGGTGGCCTCGGTGCGGTTGTAGTCCATGCACAGGGTCTCGGCCTGTCCCTGGCGGGGCAGCCGCTCGCACTTCATCCTGTCCGGCCAGGCGAAGCCGTACTGCCGCATGAGGGGCGCGCAGCCGGCCTTGGCCCGCTCGCACACGCTGCGGCACGGCGGCAGCGGCTTCTTATAGTCCTCCAGGCAGATCGGCGTGTACATGCTGCACAGGAAGAACCGCAGGTCGGCCGAGCACTGGATCTCCACCAGCGGCCAGAACTGGTGCACCTCCAGTCCCGCTTCGTCCTGCGAGTCGTGGTTGAACTGGTTGGGCATGTAGGTGTAGTTGTAGCCGATGCCTTTGCACAGGGGCACGGTGATCTCCTGGCAGGACAACTCCTTGGCGGCCGAGGCTCCCCTCGACCTCTGCAGCCACGCCACGACCAGCAGCAGCTCCAGCAGGTAGCAGCACTCCATCGCACACCCTCCAGGCTTGGTTATTTATTTGAGGGGGAGGGAAAAAAAAACAAAGATTCTCTCAGCCAGCACCGAGCTCCTCTTCTTCCTTTACACTTTCTTTTTCAACAAACGCCAAGGTAAGATCCTCGAGTCCCGCCGCAAAAGTGCAGATTGTCTCCTTCTCCACTCCTCCTCCTCCTCCTCCCAGGAGCAGCCAGTCTCTCGCCTCCCAACCCTCCACCTCCAGTTCCTCACTCCGGATCTCAGAACAGCATGCGGATCAGCAGCCGACACGCATTTAGCCTGGGCATCGGCGCTTCGCTGCACTTCATGCAGAGGACGAGCAGTGAAACGTTAGCCTCCCCCTCTCTCGCAGGCCTGTCTGACTTAGGATGCCCACAACTGCACCTTTCTCTCTCTCTCTCTCTCTCACCCCTCCCCAAAACAAAACTTCATCCAAGTTCCTCCTAACTTTTTTCTTTTCCCCTCTTCTTTGAAAGGACACGGGTTTCTTCCTTTTTTTTGGGCTGGTCAAAAAGGGGAAAGCAGTCCTGGCTTTTGGAAGGTGGATTCCTTTCAGACTGACGACCGATCCCCGCTGTGGCCCTCCTCTTCCCCAAATAAAAACAAATTCTCCAGGACTGAATTTCAGCGCCGCGTCCCATTAAATGATCACCGAGTGCTGGGAAGCTAATACTGTTGTATATTTATAATGTGAGACCAGCCAAATCCCACCCCTTCCCTGGCCCGGGTTACCAATCACACGGTGACAGGGGCGGAGGGAGAGTTGGTGGGGGAGACACAGCGTCTGTCAATCCATTCTCGCCTCAATGAAGAATCCCACAGTGACGGCTTCCAGAGGGGTTGGGCGGTTAGCAGGTTAATTTTCGCTTGTTAGTTCCTCGCAGGGGGGCTGTCTTTAAAGTTCCCGCCCCCTCGAAGAGGAATTGTTTGGGGTTTTTTTTTCGTGTTTGAATTGATGTTTCATTCGACCAGGGATTCACGCAGAAGCTGGGTTTGCTGCATCACTCAGAACGGAAACTCCAGTTAGTTAAAGGCGATGGGCATTTTTAGAGATAAATACATTATAGAACAGCGTCGACATCTCCTGCTGGGTATTTCCCAGCATTTTCTGTCCCGAAACAAGAGTGCAGGTGCTGGGTTTCGCTAGATCCTTTTGTGCAGTGGAGGGAAATACAAACAGCGCGAAAAAAAGGACGGGGGCTGAGCGAGGGATTGTAAATAAATGATTGCTGATGCGCGTGTCCTTCTAACAGTTTAACTATTGGGCAAGTTTTAGCCGCGCTGTAGCAAGTTTAACGATTGTACACGTGTGCCTTTTCTTATGAAGTTTAACTGATAAAAAAAAGTTTCTTTTTTTGTTCTTTTGTTCATTTCAGTACTGCCCGTGTCGTTTGATCACACCCGTCTGTGTATTTCAGCAATTTGCACTTCGCCAGTGAATGCTGGCGTTTATATTCTCGCCTTATTTCTGAAAATGCAAAACAGGAGGACCCTCATCGTGGTGTGTGCATTTTGTTGGAGCTGGGTTGAGGGTCCCTAGGCTCGAACTGCAATCCAAATTCTCTCCATTTTTTTGTCTCCCGCCTCGCCACACCCTACCCTAAACTCAAGTGCCCGAACCACAACGACTCCTTCGGTATTTCATTCTCACAGAAATATCGTAAAGCATTCAGACGCGATGCTTTTGAATTCTGTGAAATGGATTTACACATGATTAATGGGAGCCATACTGTTCATGTATCTGCCCTGTGTTATTACACAGTGAGTAACGTTAGTAGCAGCTCTGAAATAGTACAGGGATTAGAGACCGATTGAGTATCTGAAGATTGGTCGCCTCCGGTTTCTATGCTGTACCTCCAATTAAAACTTTGAAGCACCACATTTAACAAATCCTTATTCTAATAGACTGGTGACATTGGGTGCAAAGTGAATTCGCTGGTTAATGTGGTTGTTAGTGAAGGAGTTACTAAAAATGCAATACAGTGATCATATTTCAATTAACTTCCATTCACATGCAATAATGATAGCTTCTTTGAAAAATGATGCTTATTTAATAGATAGTTACAGCCCCACCATCCGCCTATGTTATACTCTTTTGCCATGCTCTGGTCTAAGTACTACAAACCTAACTATATTGATGGTGAGAAAAACTTAAGAAACTTTGTTAAAGATTCATGTTAAAGACAGGGTCTTCCGTATCATGTTAGCACCCGATTGTTCTGAATGAAATGTTTTAAATGTGTAGGCTGCTTCCTAAACTTTTGGATGTTTTTGAAGCAAACTCCTGAAGGTATCTGTGTGTGCACTCTAGTCAATTTTACCACTCCAAGTTCATTTAAGATAGTCATAGAGTTATACCGCACAGAAACAGACCTTTCAGTCCAACTCGTTGACGCTGACCAGATATGATCTAGTCCCATTTGCCAGCATTTGGAGTAGGTTCCTCCAAACCCTTCCTATATGTGTACCCATCCAGATGCCTTTTAAATGTTGTAATTGTACCCACATCCACTACCCCCTCAGGCAGCTCATTCCATACACGCATTATCTCCTGTGTGAAAAAGATGCCCCGCAAATCCCTTTCTCCTCTCACCTTAAACCTATGCCCTCTTGTTTGGCACTCCCCCATGCTAGGAAAAAGACTTTGGCTGTTCACACTATCCATGCCCCTCATGATTTTATAAATATCCATAAGGTCACCCCTCCAGGGAAAATAGCCCCAGCCTATTTAGCCTCTCCCATAGCTCAAACCCTCCAACTCTGGCAATATCCTTGTAAATCTTTTCTGAATCCTTGCAATTTTAACAACACCTTGTTAAATACATTTTGAAATGAAAGGTTCCCAAGTCATATAGAAACAGTATTTTCCAATTCCCATTTTATTCATTCTCACAGGAAGCAGACAATGCTCCAGCCAAAAAGGGCCAAGGTCCAATTCATGATCTGTGTTGAGCGAGCTTGGATGAGGCAGTGCTACATTTAGACTCTGTACAGTGTGGCAGTTGGCCATTCAGCCCATCGAGTCCTCACCAACCCTCCAAAGAGCATCCCAACCAGACCCAATGTCCTACCTTATCCCTATTATCCTGTATTTTCTATAGCTAATCCACCTAACCTGCACATCTTTAGACTGTGGGTGGAAACCAGAGCACCTGGAGAAAGCCCACACAGACACTGGGAGAATATACAAATTCCACACCACTTTCCAAGGGCGGAATCAAAACTGGGTCCCTGGCACTGTGCTAAACAGTGAGCCACCATACGACCCATTTGGCTTCAGTACCTTTGTGACGGATTGGGGGAGACTCCTGATTGCTAGGCATTAATTTGAGAGAGTTGGATGTCAGTTGTGATATGGAATATCCTCCATCACCTCTCATGCCACTTTCAGGAATGTAAGTGAGAATGTTTCGAAAGGAAAGGACTTCATGCTCAGGTGAAGCAGACAAAGATTAGGGAGTGCTGTCTCTGTTGTCCCAGACTGAATATGTATCATACTCCGGCTTCAGAAAAATGCCGTCTATTGTAGTAGAGAGACATTATATCAGCAGTTTTGTCAATCTCCTTGTTTATAGTGACACATTGCAACTACCGTACAAAAATAAAGTAATAAAATGAATATATAGTGCCTTCTATCTCTACAGTAGTTATTTGTTTACAGGAAGGATCCTACAAACAGTTATGACCTGAACATTTAGTAGTTCTATTTTGTTTCAATGTAGAAGATTGGTTTCCAAAACACTTCACTGCATCTTCAAGACATATATCTATATATGTGACAAATAAATAAATAATTCATTCATTTGTTATTGGAGAAATCACTGCATTTTCTTAATCGTTTCATGGGCTCTATGATATTCACTTAAACAGAACACGCATGATTTTCACATTTCACCCAAGGGACAAAACATCTGACAATCCTGTAATAAAACACTGTAGAATTATCGATATTTTCCTAATCAAACCATTCAGGGATATTACATAGTTCTGAAATCACTGGGATTTGAATCCTGGATACATTGCACCATAAGTGCCCTCCTAGGCTGCTGTAGATACTTTAACTTGTTATAACATGCCTTGAGAGCAGGCGGACTTGAATCCAGGCATCTGGCCCAAAAGCTGGGATACTACCATTGCACCACAAAAGCCCTTCCCCTAGAGCCATATGTTCAGGTTTATGAGTGGCGTTTAAACTCACAATCCTCTGAATGCAGTAATGAAATTGCTTCATCAACTTTCGTTATGCTGATACGAGCACTTAATGATTAAAGGAGGTGATTTAGCTGATATGTGATATCACAGATTACCCTAACTTATTGTATTATTGGAACGTAGAAGGCTCAATTAAAAGTGACGATTGAATCTGAGACAATCACAAAGTTTAACTGGCAATTATATCAGTATGAGTGAAAAGATGTTGATGTGGAGTCTACATCTACAAAATACTATTGTCCACATTGAAATTGTTTATTCTGTAATTTCTGTGATTAAAAACAAAGCAAAAATGTATCATGTTCACAGGGACATGAATGAAAGCTTTTGAGAAATCTAAATGTTTTGATACATTTTGGTAGGTTTCAACCTGTTTGCAATGGTGCAGTACTATCCCTGTGCTAACTGAGTGTATCAAACCTTAGTTGGCAGGGCAAGAAGATAGGGAAGAAACAAATGATTCACCTACAGTTAGTTGGGTTTGGCAGTTGGCTGATAATGAAATCAGGAGGATGAAGTGAGGACTGCAGATGCTGGAAATCAGAGTCAAGAGTGGGGTACTGGAAAGTCACAACAGGTCAGGCAGCATCCGAGGAGCAGGAGAATCAACGTTTTGGACAAGAGCCCTTCAGGACAAAATCATGATGACAATATCACTTAATTTAACATTAATTGATGAGTAAGTATTTACCTAGATGTTAATTGTGGTCAAATCATAGCACTGTCATCTTTAAAACAAATGTTTGTGGGTTCAAATCTTACTTGAGACTTGTGCATAGAATCTACTGAAACTTGAATACAGTACTGAGAAAGTGCTGCATTGGAGACATTAAATGGTGATCCTATCTGCTGTTTCATATTGATATGAAAGATTCCATGGCACTATTTTGAAAAGGAACAGTGGAACTCTCTCAATATTTGTTGCTCACTCAGGATCACTAAAATAGTTTATTTGGTTATTATTACTGTGTTGTTCCTGGCACCTCAATGTGCTCAAAACTGATTGCCAAGTTTCCTTCATTACAACTGTGACTGCATTTTAAAAGTACTTAATTGATGTAAAACCCTTTAACATCCTGAAGACATGAAAGGTGCGATAGAAGTACAAGTTTATCTTTTGGTTTAAACACAGAAATTGCAAGAAAATCCCAACTGGTCTGGAAGAATTAACTTTGTTGAGTCTTTTGATTCTTCATCAGAACATTTTATTTTTCTTTACTTATCTTTTAGTTCTTAATTTTACCTTGACATATTTCATTAACATTACAAAATACAACACAATATACTTGGATGAGAATTATGTTTGCATGTAGTGAATATTTTAGGCTGCAGATTTTAAAAGTAGTAGAGAAACAAACACTTGCTTAGTTTTTTAATGTTGATTAAAAACATCAGTAAACATTGCTTTTTTTTTGGAACAGCAGCTATTGTGGTAATGGTTCTGATTTTGTCATATTTAGCTCCTCCAGTCACATATGTCATCTCTTCTTTTACTTTCCACATTGTCACAAACTATTCAGTTTCTTCCCTTTCATTTCTTAACCTTTCACCTGCCTCTGTACTCACTTTAAACATAGGGGTGGTATGGCAGCTCAGTGGTTAGCACTGCTGCCTCACAGTGTCAGGAGCCTAGGTTCAATTCCCCCCTTGGGTGGCTGTCTGTGTGGAGTTTGCACATTGTCCCTGCATGGGTTTCCTCCCACAGTCCAAAGATGTGTAAGTTAAGTGGATTATCTATGCTAAGATTGCCCATGGAGTCCAGGTTTGTGCAGGCTAGGTGTGTTAGCCCTGGGAAATGCAGGATTAATGGGGTGGGTCTGTGTAGGATACTCTTCAGTGGGTTAGCGTGGACTTGATAGGCCAAATGGTCAGCTTCCACACCATAGGGATAACATGATTCTTTTATGAAACCTGCTCACGTCTCTAACTCTGATATAAGGTTGCTGACTTTGAAAAGTTGACTCCTTCTCTTGCCACAGATACTACTTGGACTGCTGAATGATTTTCAACATTTTCTGTTTTATTTCAGATTTCCTGAACTGTCACTGATTAAGAGAGTAGACTGGATTTTCTGCTTGGGTGGAATCACAGCGTGTATAATGGAGAAGCACACTTTGTATCTGTTTGCTGACATGAATGCTGATTTTGCCAGAGTTCCGAGCATCAGCAAAACATGCATGAGTATTGCAAACTGCAGAATGCTATTCACTGTGATCTTGCTATTAGAGGCACCGAAAGTTTCAAGGTTGGATTTGTGCACATAGGACAATATGAAATAGCTGTTCATAAGTACAGTAAATGTTCATTTGTTAAATCTTTAAAATAACATCTCTTCGTGGAGCTGTGTTCGTAAGTATGGATGTTCATAGCTTGGATGTTTGTAAATCAGGGACCCCTTTATTAAACCTCTCAGATGTTTCTGAAGTCTTGCAGGAGGGTTAAAAGCCTACAGTTTAGGCAAGAAAGTAGTGAATTCACTAAGTAAGCAAAACCAAATCTGCAGTATTGATGCACTGGAGAGGCATCAGCCCAAAAGAAAACAGCACACAATAACAATAGCAGGAAGTGTCCAGCAGAGTGAATGCCAACAGGACCACATCACTTGAATAACTCAATGTCTCAAGCAAAATAAAGGCGTAAGCAGCATTTTGCGGGAACGACAACAACAATAAGGGGTTACCACTTACTTTGCCTCTTTGTTAAATTGACAAAGTCATCAGTGTTCAAGACAAATCATAGTAACCTTTCCCTTCATCAACTTTCACCTGAAAATGTTCCTTCTGTCACCACTCTGCATGCAACTTACCAATACAGGCAACGTACTTATGTTTCCATGCTTAAAGTCTCTTGACACTTCTCTCCTGCAGAAGATAGGAGCAGAAGTAGGCCATTTGACCCCTCAAGCCTGCTCCATCATTCAATATGACCATGACTGATCATTGGGCTCACTACTCTTATCCTGCCCTCCCTTTAGTCACAAGAGCTACTTCTATCTCCTTCTTGATGTATACAATGTTTTGGCCTCAGCTACATTCTGTGGTCATGAATTCCACAGGCTCATCATTCTCTTGGTTAAGAAATCCCTCATCCTTAAACTATAATCCCTGGTTTTAGACTCTGCCATCATTGGGAACATTCTTCCTGTATCTAACCTGCCTGGTCCTGTTAGAATTTTATAGGTTTCTATGATATTCTTCTCATTGTTCTAAATTCCAGAGAATACAATCCTAACCGCCTCCTTCTCTCCTCATGTGTCAGTTGTGCCATTTTAGGAATCAATTTGGTAAACCTTAATTGCAATCCCTCTACAACAAGAATATCCTTCCTCAGATAAGGAGAACAAAACTGCGTGCAGGTGTGGCTTCACTAATGCCCTGTACGATTGCAGCAAGACATCCTTGTTCCTGTACTCGAATCCTATCGCTATGAAGGCCAACATACAGTTTGTCTTAGATTTTTTTAAAATTAGATTAGATTAGACTTACAGTGTGGAAACAGGCCCTTCGGCCCAACAAGTCCATAGCGACCTGCCGAAGCGCAACCCACCCATACATTTACCCCTTACCTAACATTACTGGCAATTTAGCATGGCCAATTCACCTGACCCGCACATCTTTGGACTGTGGGAGGAAACCGGAGCACTCGGAGGAAACCCACGCACACACGGGGAGAATGTGCAAACTCCACACAGTCAGTCGCCTGAGTCGGGAATTGAACCCGGGTCTCAGGCGCTGTGAGGCAGCAGTGCAAACCACTGTGCCACCGTGCCGCCCACATTCTGTACTGCCTGCAACACTTGCACGCTTACTTTCAGTGACTGGTGCTTGAGGGCAGCCAGTCTTGTTGAACATTCCCCTCGTTCAATTTACAGTCATTCAAATGATAATCCGCTTTCCCATTTTTGCTACCAAAATGGATAAGTTTGCAATGCATTTGCCCACTCACTTAGCCTGTTCAAATCACACTGAAGCATGACTGCATCCTCCTCGCACCTCACTCTTCCACCCAGCTTTGAGTCATCAATAAATTTTGATGTATTACACTTTAATTCCCTCATCTAAATCATTAACATATTAAATATCAAGACAGAGCAACTGCAAGTATTCGTTCAAATCAGATAGTGAGAGAGAACATGAGATAAGGGATAAAAATACATGCTTACACCATTAAATCATCTCCCTTTGTCAAAGTTGCCTGCATTCAGTTGGAGTGTATTCAATTCTAGCTTTTTAATAATTTCACAACTAATAACCCTATCTGCTGGCACATTATTGTGTTTGTATGTTTTGTCAATTCTGCCGTACTTGGATTATTTACATTTTTATAGCTATTTTGCTCTCTTAACTTTTCCTTCCTCTTTAATAAAATTAGTTTGCAGATGATATTAAAATTGGGGCTGTAGAGGACAGCTGAAATTGTTACCTCAGAGTACAATGGGATCTTGATCAGATGGGTCAATGGGCCGTAGAATGGCAGTTGGAGTTTAATTTAAATAAATGTGAGGTGCTGCATTTTGAAAAGGCAAATGAGGGCAGGACTTAATGGTAAGGTCCTGGGGAGTGTTGCTGAACTAAAAGACCTTGGAGTGTAGGTTCATAGTTCCTTGAAAGTAGAGTCAAAGTTAGCTAGGACAGTGAAGAAGGCGTTTGGTATGCTTGCCTTTATTGGTCAGTGCACTGGGTATAAGAGTTGGGAGGTCACTTCTGGAGTATTATGCTATAGGAGGAGGGATGTTGTGAAACTAGAAAAGGTTCAGAAAAGATTTACCAGGATGTTGCCAGGTTTGGAGGGTTTGAGCTTTAGGGAGAGGCTGAATAGACTTGGACTATTTTCCCTGGAATGTTGAGGCTGAGGGGCAATCTTACAGAAGTTTAGAAAATCATGAGGTGCATGGATATGATGAGGATGGGGGTGTCCGATGTTTTACGGCATAGGTTTAGGCTGAGAAGGGAAAGATTTAAAAGGGACTGAAGGGGCAATCTTTTCACACAGAGGGTAATGCATGTATTGAATGTGCTGCCGGAGGAAGTGTTCGAAGCTGGTACAATTAGAAGGCATCTGAATGGGTATATCAGTATGAAAGATTTAGAGGGATATGGGCCAAATGCTGGCAAATGAGACTAGATTTATTTAGGCTATCTAGTTGGCATGGATGAGTTGGACTGAAGAGTCTGTTTCTGTGCTGTATATCTCTGTGACCCCATGACTGTTTTCTGTCAATTGATCCCTTGCCCACAATTTAGTTTAAAGTCTTTGCTACTCCTCTAAAATCATGAGTCACCAGAACACAGGTCCCAGAATCATTCAGGTAAAGAATGTCTCATCTGTACAACTTCCTTTAACACTGAGTGCCAGTCCCCCATGAATTGAAAAATCACCCTATTTGATTGACACTCCATGCATCCCTTTAAACATTCACTGCCTTGACCACAGTGCTGGCAGAGTGCAGCATCCATAAGATGCATTGTAGCAACTCACTAACAGGAATTCAACAGGACTTTCCAAACCTGCAAACTCTACTGCCTAGGAAACCATGGCTTACAGATGCATGAGATAAGAGTTCCTCTCCAATTCACAATCATCTTGACTTGGATATATATTGCTGTTCATTGTTAATGGGTTAAAATCCTGGAACTCCCTGCCTAATGACACTGTGGGTGTCTCTACACCCCATGGCCTGCAGGGGTTCAACAATATGGCTCACCACTAACTTCTCAAGTGGAATTAGGGTTAGGCAACAAATGGTGGCTAGCCAGTGGTTCCAACATTCCTTGAATAAATAAAATGAAAACACAATAACTGTGACATTAAGAAAGAATGACACAATTGCCCGCCAAACTGGTGAAACATATTTGACTGTGAGTAACAAACCTCAAACTCTACACATGCTTTGCTGCTGCCGATGTGACTTGACAAGATTTTTGTAGTTGACAATTGACCTGAATGCCATTGACTGAAAGGGTCCGAGGCATTCTATATATAAACAATGGCCAATTGAAGTGAGACTTGCACTGAAAAAAGACAATGACGGCTCTATCTGTTATGGCTTTAATTTCCATGACATTGATTTCAACAGATCAGATGCTGGACTAAACCAAGCAGAACTAATTGGAGTTGTTTCATGGCTCCCTTGCAAGATCTAGGTTCTCTTTCTTGTTTTAGAATAAATCTTGATGTTTTATATTTACAATTACAAGATTTTAGTGTGCATGCGTTGTCACATACAATGAGAATTGAAAGAGGAAATGGCAGTTTGAAAAGACTATACATTATGACTTATTTGTACCATGTCACAAAGCCAGTCTTTAAACTATGTCTATTCAATGTAATATGTTCAAAAAGAACATACAAAGTAATCCCCAAATTCTTTCATGTGCATTATTTGAGGAAAATCCTTTAGTTTTGGGAATTCCTAAGATTGATTTTTGGAAGCTTCATAGATGTAATTCTTGTTGACATCCAACTCATCCGTGGTTTTATTTTAATCATTCGACTATTAGCCATTTGTGCCAAGTTTCCTGCACAAATACAAACAATTAAAGATTGTCAAGGGCAGAAGTATCTATGTTTACGATTTTGTAAAGCATGCAATATACAGGTTGTACTTCTGTGCATGTGTGAAAAAACTACTTAGAGAAGTAATTACTGTTTTCCAATAATTTTTCATTAACAATTTTAGCTGAAGTATAAAAGGTTGTGGAAAGGAACCATTTGGTTACTAAAGGCACATAGCATCATTACTAAGCATGACACTACCAACTGGATGCATTACCATTTGCATCCATTACTTCCCCAAATAGTCATGATTCATGCATGAACCTTCACAATGTATGCTACACCCAATCATATCCTCACTCAATGTCCACACTTCGAATGGCGATTGCCGCATAGTAACCAGGACAATTTACCCTTGCCGATTTCCTCCTCAGAAGTGCCGAAGTAAACAGGATCACATCTACAGTGACAGACATTTAAAAATGGTTTAAGGCAACTTGGGGCTGTAAAAATCACCGAATCAATGGAAGTCTTTCTTTGTTTGTTATCACTTCAGCTTAAATTGGAGCTCAATATAGACCAGGAATTTAATTTGAACCCTCATCAAATTAATGCTCCAACACTAGCTAAGATCACTCCACCAGATCCATTGGCAATTCAACTATGGGGTGACATTCAGATAATATCCAGGTTCACATTTCCAGCACTGTTAAGATGAAATTTGTTCTTTCTCTCTTCACTTGGCAATGCTGTGTCCAGTTTAAAGGACACTTCAGGACGTTGGTTAACTCAACAAAGATCAGGGATCAAATCTTGTACCTTGTTTCCCATTGTCAGTACAGCTTAATTTGACAGATTTAATCACTTAAGTTATTTGGTCTTTCTAGATGGAAGCAACAGTCAAAATTGGTTTGACATGTGGTTAAGCAGCTATGTTTACCCTTAGAGGTGAGTGATGATTAGATTTCTCAGTGAGCAGATTACTTGCCATGATGTGGTATGATTGTTTCACTGGAGGTTTTATATAAAAAAATCTCAATTATTGGAAATCTGAAGAAAAGTTGAAAATTGTACAATCATATAAGTCTGTCTATTTGTTTACTGTCTGCATGCTTCATGAAAACTAATGAAGTGGATTTTTCTACAAACTCTTTTAATACAGTGAATATTTTCCAATGGCATTTGTTAAGGTAAACACACTGCAAACGCGTAACAAAAAAAAATCAGGACATATGGAATCAAGAGTCAAGTAACTGAATAGATAATGAATTCGCTACAAAATAGAAAGCAGACTATGAGAGGTCAAAGGCAGTTATTTGGATTGAAGGAAAGTTGATCGTAATGTCCGACAAGGAACAGTGTTGGGGCCACTGTTATTCCATTCTTTACACTGATGATTTTGCATAGGAATACGTATTTCTAGTAATATGCAATTTGAAGTAATGAAGTTTTACTAGACTTGAATTGAACTCTAGTCAGGCTAAACTTTCTGTGCACAGTTCTAATTTCTACACTATGCAGAGATTATTCACACACAAAAGAACGTGCAAAATGATTTAGAAGTTTAGAACCAGAACTGTAAAATTATAACTTTCAGGAAAGATTGAACAATTTGGGGATTTTTTTCTTTCGAAAAAGAAGACGTTATAAGAGCACCAAAGAGATCTTTAAAATTGTGAGTTGTTCATATGTGGTAAATGTGAAGAGAATGCTTTTATTAAAGGCCTAAATACAAGACAGTTGTCAATAGATCTATAAAGAAAAGAAAAGTTTATTCATTCAGAAGTCATCACAAATTGGGAATCACTTCCAATGATTGTGATAGAGGCAAACTGCTTAACGCTTTCAGAAGAAAACTAGATAAGTTTGAGGAAAAAAGAGAATAGAAAGGTATGCTGAAAGAATGAGTTAAGGTAGATTCCATGAGAGGAGACTTGTGTGAGTATGCAGGTTGCTACGGGTTAGTTGTGCTGAATGGTCTATTTTTTCCCTAAATGTCATATGTAATTCTATATAACGGACTAAGGCCCAAGGAATCTATTGAAATACATTTGCCTCAATTTACCAAGGAAAGGCATCGATGTAGAGGCTGTAGATTCACTGCGTTAGTAATCTCGCGCCCCCCTCCCCCTGCAGAATGTCGATTAAACACAAATGCCAGTTGCATTCAACAGTAATTAATTGTTTGGACAAACCACTATTGGCAAAATGAAAAGAAATCAGGTCACAGATCCTATTTCCTTTTAAGTAAAATTACAATTCAATTTGCTGACTGTTGTTTATTCAACTGGCTAAACTTTGAGTCAAAGTTTATCTGGTTACTTGTATCATCAAAGCAAACGTTAGATTGCTTCTAAGATTATAGCAAGACAATCAGAAACCTGGCTCCTTTCAACTTAATTTCTCCCTTTAAAAACCAAGCACAAATATACTTTAATATGGTTAAGTCGAAGGAAGTCTCTGCACAACTTTAATCTCATTACACTATTTCAAATTATAGAGAAAATCCTTTCTGTTCATACCCACCTTTTCCATTACCCCACCCTGGTACTTATTTGCTTATGGCTTTTCTAATAATCAGTCACAGGTGGAACTGGGTGCAGCTGGGCCCTCTACAGCCTGTTGTCTGGCCCCTTGCAGTGTTAGCACTATGAGGTTTGGATGTGTACACCTTGTATGGTAATCCACCTTCAGCTCATTACTTCAACAAACACAAAATACTTCTCTGTGTTTCTGTAAATTTAACTATCAATTCATAGAATTTTATAGCACAGGAGGAGGCCACTTGGCTCATCAGCCCTCTGCCAGCAAATTTGAAAGAACTATCAAATTTACCACACTTAATTTGTCACTGCGTTCTGAGGAAACATTTTGAATGCTGTTTGAACTTCCTCAGGAGTTTAATGAACTCATAAATTCTTGCATGAGAGAAACATCAATTTTATACTAATTGAGGGTTGTACATTGGTCTGGACTTTATCAATGCATATTTATTCCTGCACCAGTTGTGGAATGTTAAGGTAAGATGTCTCACTGTTGGCAAGTGGAACACGGTTCCAGCTTTGGCACCCAGTCATAGCATCAATCACTTTGATACCAGGTGTAAATCAAGTTAAATTCAGATTAAAGCTTTCTCTGCATTGCTCCAATTAGACCAATGAAGATTCTAGTTCCAAGAGTGTAACATAAGGATGTCGTAGGGTGTATTTTCCATCTTGGCACTGAAGTGTCAGAATACAGCCAACTGAGCTCTGCATGTGTTAAAACTATGCATGACTGACCTCGCAAAATTTCCCAAGGCCAACCTAATTGATACTTAAAGTAAGCTTCTGGCCTGGATTGAACCTTTTGGTGGGAGCTCATGGCCAGTGGGGGTTCAGAAATAGCGTGCACACTTAAAGGAATACAGTTACTTCCTAAAAGTAAAGACTTACCAGTCTGCCAAACATTATTTTTAAAACAATCTTCATCTTTTCCTTTGCCCTTTGAGCAATGATAACCATGTTAGGCTGATTCGATCCTCCAAACACACATACTATATATACATACACACACACACACACATATATATATTCCTCTGGGAGGTTTTTGTTTAAAAAAAATAAAATTGTTGGTCAGAGAATTTTCTTGTAGCAAAGTAGAGATTATTGAAAAATAACCTTTTTACAGATTGTATATTTAGATGCTTCTTCAGGAGTGAGATGAAATTTGGAGCTCCAGGGTATTCTTCCCACATGAGCCATGCACACCACTACCTCCCAGAAGGGCAAGAGAAGCAGATGGATGTGAACACCACCATTTGCAAGTTCCCCTTCAAACCATCATTTGCTGCTGCTCGGTCAAAATCTTTCTCTTTACAACACTGTGGGTGTATCTATACCACTTGGACTGTAGCAATTCAAGAAGGCAGCGTACCACTATCATCTTGAGGGCAATTAGAGAGGGGCAATAAGGGCAGACTTAGCTAGTGATGCCTACATTCTGTGAATAAATGTAAAAATACCTTATGAGATGGTTGTTCAGTATGGTATTAAATGCTCAGTGCTGCAAAGGAGACTTCCTGCTCTTTTTATGCCACCAGCACTTCACTCTTCCACTGGAACTCACGCAGTGCCACATCCTTTTGCTAACAATTTAGATCCTCTGCACTTTGATGGTAGTCTAGTGCTTGCAAAGTTGGTTAGAGAGTTAGAGTTATTTTCGATGGGATGACACCCTGATGGTCTCTGGGTTACTGGCAATCCATGTCTCTGAGAAGATGGATAAAAGTTAATGGGTTCACTATAAGAGATACATTTTCAAAACATGTTTTCATTTTAAATATAGTATAAGCATTATGTTTGTGTTTCTGCTTGTGAGTAAAGGGTGAACTCGCCTGAGAACACTATCCCTTGAGTTGAGGATGCATCTGGTTTCTCTATTTCCTACCTCTTCCTTCATAAGACAATGATGTTAAATCTTAAATTAATTTGAGGGTTTTAACTATCTGGACTTGGCTTCTGTTTGGGTCTGTTGCTATTTGTTATGTGCCAAAGTGTCATGATGGCAGAGAAATTGTCCTGAGAAGTTACAAGAAGCTCATAAAGATGTCTAACTAGCAACCCATTATCTTTTTCAATAATATGTCTTCAATAATGTTGGAAGAATTTCTTATGCAGTCTCCTAAAATTTCATTGCTTGTATCAGTTTTAAATGTATGTTTTACTTTTAATTGGATGAAGATGCATGGTAAACATCCAAATTACTGGAAGATTGTGTATCAATAAGAGTAATGACATTCAGGACATAATTTAAGGTATTGTGCTTGGGACGGCTATTCACAGAAATAATAACACAATGATTTAACCTTTCCCTGAAGATCATCCTGCAAGGATGGCAGATCTCATGAAATTGTGCAAGGGTAACCATAACCTTTTGCTAGTTAAATGTAATCTCTGAAACCACTAGCACCACCTATTCATGCTTTCATAGTAATATTGTCCTTGGCTTATCTGCACTTCAGTTTTAATGCTATCCACAACTTTCACCACCTCCAGACCCAATTATTCTAGTGTTGTCCTTAGCTCCGGAGGAGTTCAATCCTTTGCAAATGACAACTTATCCAACACACAACTACTCTCTTTTTTCCCATAATGCTCCGGGGTTAGCTATTCATTGAAGTCATATATACTAATTAAAAATCTTTTTGCACACATCTTCAAATTTCTCCAGTACCTCAACCTTTCCTACCTGTACAACCTCAATCAGTTGTGATATTCTTGGAGTTCAATGTAGCTAAGTGTGAAGTCATTCACTTTGGTAGGAGTAACAAGAAGATGGATTACTGGGCTAATGGTAGGCTACTTGGTAGTGTGGATGAGCAGAGGGATCTTGGTGTCCATGTACACAGATCTCTGAAAGTTGCCACCCAGGTAAATAGTGCTGTGACGAAGGCATAAGGTGTACTGGGCTTTATTGGTAGAGGAATTGAGTTCCGGAGTTCTGAGGTCATGTTGCAGTTGTATAAGACTCTGGTGCGGCCTCATCTGGAGTATTGTGTGTAGTTTTGGTCGCCATACTATAGGAAGGATGTGGAGGCACTGGAACGGGTGCCGAGGAGGTTTACCAGGATGTTGCCTGGCATGATAGGAAGATCGTATGAGGAAAGGCTGAGGCACTTGGGGCTGTTCTCATTGGAGAAAAGAAGGTTTGGGGAGATTTGATAGATGTGTACAAGATGATTAGGGGTTTAGATAGGGTTGACAGTGAGAACCTTTTTCCGCGTATGGAGTCAGCTGTTACTAGGGGACACAGCTTTAAATTAAGGGGAGGTTGGTATAGGACAGATGTTAGGGGTAGATTCTTTACTCAGCGTGTTGTGAGTTCATGGAATGCCCTGCCAGTATCAGTGGTGGACTCTCCCTCTTTATGGTCATTCAAGCGGGCATTGGATAAGCATATGGAGGTTATTGGGCTAGTGTAGGTTAGGTAGGCTTCGGTCGGCGCAACATCGAGGGCCGAAGGGCCTGTACTGCGCTGTATTTTTCTATGTTCTATGTTCTATATTCCCTCTGCTCTGCTCCTTATAGTGCCTGCTCCCATTGTTCTGTTCACTGAAGAGTCTTTAGCCATTTCAGCCTTGCAGGGTTGAACATTTAGTCTAATCTCCTCTGCATTCCTACTTACCTCCTTGAAAAAAATGTGTAAAAAAAATTAACTTCTTCAATCTTGACTTTGATCAGCGCCATTATCTTTCCTCCATTCAATGTTTCTGTGAAGTGCTTTAGGACATTTTATTACATACCTCTGTTGTGTAAGTATAAATTGTTGCAATTTTATTGACTACCACTTTTATTTTTATTTTCAAAATGCATGGTTTTGGAGTTATCTCCTTAGTGCAGTCCTAAAATGCAGTCCAAACACTTGTCAGATATTGGTCATATTATCTGAGATCAAGTTACAGCCATCCACCTTCCAATCTCAACAGTGTACGCCAATTCTTACAACGGATGTGAGAAAGGAGATGCAGGTACTAAGATCACTCTATATCTTTCTTTGTTAAGTCTTAAAATTCATGATCACATCATCCTTGCTCATTATGCAGACATATTCAATCAAGAATCAGGAAGCTTTTCAACTTTTGGCCTGGTTTATATTTATGCCATTAAGATGCATTCGATGAGAGAGAAAATACCAAGCAGATCACACTGATGACTATTTTTAAAAGCAATCAAAGATTACAGTTAACATAGCAGAAAAAAAGGCTTGAAAATCTGATCAAAATGCTTAAATCAACTTCTCCTGTGACTCTCGTATCCCATGCCACATTCCCGCAATAGGTACGATTAGATGATATATACAATAAAGAGTGGCAAGAATGTATAAAAGGCATTAATTAAATCAAAGATGAGAGGGTTCTGGACAGGGTGTATGGGTACACTTAGATTTACAACAAAAAAGATTATGGAGCAATGCAGGGCAACTATTTAGTCATGCTGACTGGAAGGAACACAGTGTGCAAGTACTAAAGAAAATGGCAAAGGGGAAAAAGGTAGTAAAAAGGCAAAAATATTGGCTCTTTACTTAAATATTAATAGTATTCAGAGCAAAATAAGTAATTTAACAGGATAAATAGAGGTGAATGGGTCTAAAGTTATCGGCACTACACAGCGATATTTACAAGGAAATCAAAACTGGGAACTAAATAATCACGTCTATGTTGCTTTTGAAAGACCAGGGAGAAAGGGTGGTGGGGTGACTTTGAAACCATGAGATGGAATTAAATACAATGATTGGATTAGAGGATGTAGAATCCATTTGGGTGGAGGTAAATAATAACCAGAGAAAGAAGACACCAGTGGATGGAGTTTATAGACCCCCAACAGTTGCTATGCTGCAGAACAGAGAGTAAATCAGAAGATATTGAGGACAGCTAAAAGAGGCAGTACATTAATCATGGGTGACTTTAATCAACTGTGATAATCTTAAATCAGAGTCATTACAGAGGCATGAGTGCAGAGTTGGCTGGAATGGACTGGGAAAGGAGTTGGAAGAAAATGCAGTTGAACAACAGTGGTACATGTTCAAGAAAATCATGTATGACTCACAACAATAATATATCCCAGTGAGGAATAAAAAATTTAGGATGAGGATAACCCAAGCAGGATTAACCAAGGAGGTTAAGAACAATATTGAATTGAAAGAAAAAACATATAACGTGGCAAAGATTAGTCACATGCTGGATGATTGGGACAGTTTTGTAAACCAGCTAATGATGATCAGAAAAAAAATAAAGAAGGAGAAGATAAAATTTGAGGGTCAACTAGCAAGTAATATAAAAAGGGATAATAAGGTCTTCTTTAAATACACAAAGAGGAAGAAAAGCCAAAGTGAACATAGATAATGAGGCTTGGGAAATAATAATGGGGACCACAAAATGGTGATGAATAAAGACTTTTCATTAGTCTTCATGGTAAAAGATTCAAAAGCATTCTGAAATACCAAATAACCAAGGGGCAAAAGTTGTGGAGGAAATAAATATAATAACTATCACTAAAGAAAAAGTACTAAGGAAACTAATGGGACTAAAGTCTGACAAAGTCCCTGGACCTGATGAGTTGCATTCTGGGGTATTAAAGGAACTAGCTGGCGGGGGATCCAAGATGGCGGCGACCCAGCAAGTCTGAGTCTGTAGTACTCTGCCCAAGACTCAGGCAAAGTGGGCTGCCTGCCTCCACTACACCTGCCAAATCAATTAAAATAACTTTTATTTAATACAGCTAGTCATTTTACACCAAACTTGAGTAGTTTAGTGGTCTGTTCAATGACTAAGGGAAAGAATGCCTGCAGCTCGCAGCAAGCAGGAACCCCTCCCCCACTGTCCCCAGCTGCAGCAGAGGTGTCCGCAGCCACCCCGGGGGACTTACCTATGGTGGTGAGCCTTGTTGCAGTGATTTCCAAGCTTGAAGAGAAAATTGACGCCTTTATAGAAGAGTCCAGGAGCAGGTGGGAATCGTTGTCGGTCGTGTTGCGAAAGCACAACTGAGACATAGAAAAAAATCGAACATCGAGTTGGAGGGGAGGAGCTAAAGGCTGCGACCTCCGAGGCTGCTGCAGAATCGGCCGTGGGTTGGATCCGGACTCTTGAACAGCGAGTCTGGGCCTTAGGAGATCACATCGACAACCTCAAGAATCGAGGTCGTCGAAAAAATATTCGTTTGCTGGGCCTTCCCGAACAGGAAGAGAAAGGCCAGCTTGTAGTGTTTCTGGAGCAGTGGCTCCCTCAGATGTTGAAGCTGGAGGCTGGATCAGGCCAGGTAAGGGTAGAATGGGCCCACCAGATTGCAATACCCAAGCCCAGGTCGGACCTGTGCCCCCGCCTGTTCCTGTACCGGCTTCAGTGTTATAGAGAGAAGCAAATGCTCCTGGAAGCCTCCAGAAATCTCGTGAAAGATCCCAAGCCATGACTTACAAAGGATACAAGATTATGCTGTTTCAGGATTTTTCCCCAGCTTTGGTCCGCAAGAGGAGGGTGTTTGATGAAATGAAGAAATGTTTAAAGGATTTAAACATTCAATACTCCCTGCGCTACCCAGCGACGCTATGTTTTAACCATGAAGGATCTGTCTATAACTTCAGATCCCCGGAATTTTTGGACTCTCTTAAATAAATTGTAAGAGTTCATTCATGTGATGAATAATGTTGTTCTGCACCCCACCCCACTATCTCCGGGGGTAGGGAGGGGGGCTTATTTGTTCTCCACTTTGCAATTTTCCTTTTTATTATATGTATAAGCTGGGTGGTCTAGTTGATTCAGGTGAGGAGGGGTGCCTGCCTTGTCCTACCTTATCTCTTTCTTTTAGAGCGGGCTTGTTTCCCCCTATTATTTTGTGTTACTATTATCTGCTGAGATTGTCATTTTATACTTTTATATGTTTATATGTGGTATTAACGTTACCAAATATATCTAGCTGTTGGTGTGGGTGGGGAGGGGGAGTTGGATAGGGTACTCACTGTTAACTTTAGCTTTATAGTACACTTGAATTTTCTTTATTTCATTATGGGGTGCCTGGGTTGAGGGTGGGGCACTGGTTGGAAGAGGATATGATGGGTTTTCGGAAAGGAAGTGATGCCCTCTGGAAACAAGGGGGAAAATCTCCGTTTAAATATGTTTTATATTTTTTCTTATTTAGAAATAGATTTTTATTATATTGATGTGAGTGTATTAAAGAATCTCTATTTTTGTGAATTTTCTATGGTCAATGCTCGGGGTGTTTTGGATGGGGTTTCTCCTCCTGGGGGGTCTCGGACTTGCCTGGACAATTATGGTTAGTCATTCGATTAAATGGTGCACCTGGAATGTCAAGGGGAGTAATTCACCAGTCAAAAGGAAGAAAATACTATCAAACCTCAAAAAAGAAAGGGTTGATATAGCTCTCCTACAGGAGACACATTTACTGGGTAAAGAACACTTGAAATCACAACAGGGTGGATTTGATCAGGCCTTCTTTTCTTCTTTCAGCTCAAAACATAGGGGGGTAGTCATTCTTATTCGGAAGAATCTCCCTTTTAAAATCCTAAGTCAGATAAAGGATGAATCTGGATGATATATAGTGATTAAAGCCCTTATAAATGGACAGGAATATGGGATTTTTAATCTGTATTGTATCCCGGCGTATCCTTTCAAATTTATAAGGGAAGCCTTCTCCAAACTGATAGCTCTTGGGGCTCGTCATACAATTATAGGGGAGACTTTCATTACATTACGGACCCAGAGATAGACAGGATATCCAAGAGTAATACAGGTGTATCCCCCACATCCAGGCAATTGATGGATTTGAATAAAGAGTTAGGATTAGTAGATGTGTGGAGGTGCCTCCACCCGCAAGGCAGAGATTTCTCTTATTTACTCTAATCCACATTAACTAGAATCACACTAGAATTGATATGCTTTTTGCCCTTTCAACCTTTTTGAATTCTATATCATCCTGCAAAATAGGTGATATAATAATTTCTGATCATGCTGCTGTGTATATGGAAATTAAGGCTAGGAACAATGAGGCATCCTCCCAACATTGGCGTATGGATTCCTTTTTAATGAAGGATAGTAAATTTGTAAAATATTTTTCTCAAGAATTTAAAACTTTTTTGGAAATTAATTCAGGTACAGCTACTAACCCATCAATGATGTGGGAGACCATTAAGGCTGATGTGCGAGGTCTGATCATTTTATACTCGGCGACCCAGAAAAAACTAAAGGGAGAACAACAGCGTCTACTTGAGGCTCGCTTAAAAGCAGCTGAAACAGCATACGTTGATAGACTTTCTATTGCTAAATTACAATGGATTACTGCTCTTAGGACAGCCCTGAATACTGCGCTTATCCAAACGGCAAAGAGGGAAATATTATTTGCAAAGCAATTATATGAATTTGGCGATAAACCTGGTAGATACTTAGCATTTCTCGCAAGTAAATAAAAGGCCCCTCAAGCACGTCCATCAGGGAAAGTGCTGCTACTCTGACTTACAATCATAAAAGCATCAACACAATCTTCAGAAAGTTTTATTCTGATTTGTATAAATCACAGGATTGTGAAGATAGAGCCAGGAGGATGCAGTCCTTTTTTAAAAGCCTGGTCTTTCTGGACTTAACCCCGGAATAGGTATCGGTTCGGAATGCTCCCCAAACAACCCAGGAAATACTTGACACAATCAGGCAGCTTCAGAGCAGTAAAACACCTGGTCCAGATGGATTTCAGGTTGAATTCTACAAAGAGTTTACAGGAGTATTAGCTGGTCCATTTATGGACATGCACAACCACTCATATAGTCAGGGCTGCCTCCCGCCTTCACTGAAAGAGGTGAATATCTCCCTTATTCTCAAAAAAGGAAAGAACCCAGAAGATTGCGCATTATAGGGACCAATATCCTTGCTAAACATAGATTTTAAAATTCCTTCTAAAACATTAGCATTGAGGCTGGATAGGGTATTGCCATATATCCTAAAAGAGGATCAGATGGGGTTTATCAAAGGGTGTAGATCATTTAATAATATTAGAAGGGTTTTGAATGTGATTCAAGCCTGTCATCAGGAAAAAAATACCGGGAATAGTAATCTCATTGGATGCGGAGAAGGCATTTGACCGGGTTGAATGGTCATACCTGGTCTATACATTGGAAGGGTTTGGCGTTGGAAAGGTATTTGCTAAATGGGTCTCAACATTGTATAATGATCCCAAAGCAGTTGTGGTTACCAATGGATTAGGCTCGGATAGCTTCAGTGTGGGTAGTGGCTGCCGTCAGGGATGTCCTCTCTCACCGTTGCTATTCACTCTAATAATTGAGCCACTACTGGAAGCTATACAGGCTGACTCTAATATAAACAGCCCCGCGGGTTGGTACAGGTAAACATAAAATTACCCTTTATGCAGATGATGTTCTCCTTTTTCTTAGTAATCCCCTGATGTCTGTGCCTTGCTTAATCCAAATTATTAATATAATTGCTGCATTCTCAGGCACTATTAAGTTTTCAAAATTGGAGGCCATGCCGATGGATGGCCTCGCTACTATGTCCTACTTATTGGACTTTCCCTTTTGGTGGTCTCTGGAGGGTTTCTTATATTTGGGCATTTTTTATCACCCCAGTATTTGGCCAGGTGTACAAGGTCAATTTTGTGCATCGACTGGAAAGGATAAGGCAGGACCTTCAACGCTGGGGGGATCTTCCAATTGCCTGGCTGGGTAGAATAGCCCTAATCAAAATGAATGTCTTGCCCCGTCTCTTATAACCTGTGAGAATGCTCCTGGTGATGCTGCCGAGGCCGACACTCCACAAATTGCATGGTTGGCTGGGTTCTTTCATCTGGAATCATAGACGGCCCCTCATTAAGTTAAGGAAACAACAGCTTCCACAGCTAAGGGAAAGGATGGATTTTCCAGACTTTAGGAAGTATCAGTTGAGTTCCCTATTAAGCTACATAGCCAATTGGGTCTCGTCTGACTCGCAATCAATCTGGCTGGACATTGAGGCTTCTCAAGTAAAGTGCCCTTAAAATGAAAATCATTATGGACCACTGTAAAAACCCTATTGTATTAAACACAATTAAAGCCTGGAATATAATGTGGCAAAATGAGGGTAATTCACATAAAACATCCCCCTATACTCCTATAGTAGGGGCATGGGGTTTTCAACTGGGGCTCACAGACACCACATTCAAATCCTGGAGGTCCAGGGGTATCTCCTGTTTAGGGGATCTGTTTGAGGAAGGGATCCTGATGTCTTTTGAACAGCTGCATCAGAAATTTGGACTACCTAATGGAGACCTCTTTCGATACTTCCAAATTCGAGATTACATACGAAAGAAGATTATGCTATCTGATAGCCTTTATAAATCAGATAGAGAACATATATTGTTGTGGCCAATTGGTTTACCCTTGGTCAGCACTCTTTATCATTTATTACATAATGAAGTGTTGGAAGACATGGACCACCTGCTTAGAACATGGGATCAGGAATTGGGGCTGGAAATTTCTGCAGAAATGTGGGATGACATCTGGGAAAATGCCAGAAACATCTCCATTTGTAACAGAACCCAGGCCATTCAGTTAAAGATACTCCATAGGGCTCATATAGCACCGAAATGATTGGCAAAATTTAGGCAGGAGCATCTCCAATGTGTCCCAAATGTAAAACAGTGGTGGGCACTCTTACACACAGTGGTGGGCACCCATACCCCTACATTTACCCCTTACCTGACACTACGGGCAATTTAGCATGGCCAATTAACCTGACCCGCTCATCTTTGGACTGTGGGAGGAAACCAAAGCACCCGGAGGAAACCCACGCAGACACAGGGAGAATGTGCAAACTCCACACAGTCAGTCTCCTGAGTCGGGAATTGAACCCAGGTCTCAGGCGCTGTGAGACAGCAGTGCTAACCACTATGCCACCGTTTCGCCCACAATAGGTTAGATTAGTAGTTAGGAGGAAGTGAAGACTGTAGATGCTGGAGATCAGAGCTGAAAAATGTGTTGTTGGAAAAGCGCAGCAAGTCAGGCAGCATTCAAGGAGCAGGAGAATTGACATTTCAGGCATGAGCCCTTCTTCAGGAATGAGGAGAGTGTGCCAAGCAGGCTAAGATAAAAGGTAGGAAGGAGGGACTTGGGGGAGGGGCGTTGGGAATGCGATAAGTGAAAGGAGGTTAACGTGAGGGTGATAGGCCGGAGTGGGGGTGGGGGCGGAGAGCTCAGGAAGAAGATTGCAGGTTAGGAAGGTGGTGCTGAGTTCAAGGGTTGGGACTGAGACAATGTGGGGGGAGGGGAAATGAGGAAACTGGAGAAATCTGAGTTCATCCCTTGTGGTTGGAGGGTTCCTAGGCAGAAGATGAGGCGCTCTTCCTCCATCCGTCATGTTGCTATGGTCTGGTGATGGAGGAGTCCAAGGACCTGCATGTCCTTGGTGGAGTGGGAGGGGGACATCCCTTGTGGTTGGAGGGTTCCTAGGCTTCCTAACCTGCAATCTTCCTCCTGACCTCTCCGCCCCCACCCCCACTCTGGCCTATCACCCTCACCTTAGCCTCCTTCCAACTATCGCATTTCCAACGTCCCTCCCCCAAGTCCCTTGGGTGGGAAGGCAAGTAATGAGAATGATATAAAGTATCTTCAGGTAGCTACAAATGGATTAAGTGAGTAAAAACTTGGCAGTTGTAGTGTATTCCATCTAACTCATCCATGCTGACCTAATCCCACTTGCCTGCGCTTGGCCCATATCCCTTTAACTCATTCCAATCATGTACCTGTCCAAATGTATTTTAAATGATGTAACTGTACCTGCACCTACTTCCTCTGCCAGTTCATTCCACATATGAACCACACTGTGTGAAAAAGTTACCGCTCAGGTGCTTTTTAAACCTTTCTCCTCCCACTTTAAAAGTGTCTCCTAGTTTTGAACTCCTCAACCCTAAGAAAAAGAAGTTTGCTATTCTCCTTATCTATACCCCTCATGATTTTATAAACCTCTACAAGTTCACCCCTCAACTTCTCCACCAAATGCAACGTGAAAGCCAGGGATATGATGGAAGCTTCTCCACTTTCCTGGTTGAGACTGGTTCCAGAATGCCCAATAAATAAAAGCAACTTACTGCGAATGCTGGAATCTGAAACCAAAAAAGAGAAAATGCTGGAAAATCTCAGCAAGTCTGGCAGCATCTGTAAGGAGAGAAAAGAGCTGATGTTTTGAGTCTAACTGACCCTTTGTCAAAGCTCGACAAAGCTTTGACAAAGGGTCAGTTAGACTCAAAACATCAGCTCTTTTCTCTCCTTACAGATGCTGCCAGACTTGCTGAGATTTTCCAGCATTTTCTTCCAAAATGCTCAAGCTTGACACCACAAAGCAGCCCACTTGATTGACAACACTCACCCCCTCTACCATTGATGCACAGTGGTAGAAGTGTTTATTATCTACAATGTGCACCACATCGATGCACTAAATCTGCTTCTTTTAAACTTCATATCTCTACCGTATGGCAGGACAAGTGTATGGGAATGTCACCACCCAAAAGATCCCCTCCAAGATACGTACCACACGTACCATCCTGTTTTGCTGTTCCCTCACTATGGCAGTGTCAAATCCTTGAACCCTTTTTGTAATAATGCTGTTGATTTACCTACAGTAGATGGACTGCTGGTGGTTCAAGGGGGAAGCTTACATCCTTTAGAAACTAGTCTAGCCAGAGATGCTAACTTCCAAAAAGAATAGGGAAATGGGCCCTATATGTGTTATAGACATGCTCAGTGGTATTTTGAAATGGGAATAAATTAAATTCATTTCAATTCAAAGTCTAGATCATCCAATATCAGACAGGTCTCAATGGTGGAGGACCAATGAGAAGCCTTCCACCACTCACATCTGACAATGGCTAGAGGAATGGTCAGGTAAATTTAGTTTTGTTTCTGAAACAGCCACAGCTACCTGCAGCGGAGCCCCTCCAGTTGCTATGGTCAGGCAGATATCACTGATTACAGTCAGAGAGCTCCAATGCTTGAACAATCGTCCTTCTATCCTTATCCCACTGCTGGGAAACCACAGTTGTCATGTCTCCTTAACTGAACTAACTTGCAGATAATTCTGCTTGTTGCCACTACTTGTTGGAAGGCAATCAATGAACCATGGCACAGCCTCTTTGAAAAAAAAGCTTGGGGTTGGGATGATGCTGGGAAATTGACTCAATGGTTGACTCCACCAAATTATCGGCCTCATCCAAATCCTGACCCTGATTGAAAATTTGGCCCTCGGTGTTATTGATTACTAATGGCTTCCACCAGGGAGGATTAATGACTTACGTATAATTTCTGTACATATATGCAATCATAAGCAACGGTTATTTGGGAGTCACGCAACACATTCAGACTCTAAATCATTTACCGTCTGTTGCAGACATAGCAAGTTAGCATATAAGAGATGTCACAGCCAAACAAAATCCTAAATATTAATACTAATACTAATAATAAATGTTCCTGGTAACTATGTCCAATTTTGAGTAAATGGATATTTCCCAAACAAAACATACAGCTTAAGTGCAAATCAGACTCTTTTTATAGCAAGCAACTGTTCCTCTTAGAAAATGGCCATTTTGTGAGCGCTCAGTGCATAGTTTTACCAATGAAGATGTGATTCTTAGATACTTAGAATCAGCCTCTCCCCATACAATACACATACAATGAGATTTTTTAAAAATTAGTCAGACCAAAATCTCTGCTGGAGGTTTGTAACTTTCCATATCAGTTTTTGGTGAGATTTGCTTTCCTCAGTTTCTCTCCCTTCTTTGATATTATTTCTAATTCCTTCCCAGTTAGCTCATCCAATTAAATAGGCGTAGAGTCCTTTTCATTTCATTCCACCATTCATGCATTTTCCTGGTTAGCAAAAGCATAGGTAATCAGTAACTGGTATGTTTGCTACCCTCAGCCTATCAAGAATTATAATAAAAAAGCTGATCCCAGGATTTCTAATGGGCATCAGTATCGGATCATATTAGTATGAAAGTCCCCTTCTCACTACACCTCTGGAACCTGGCCAGTGAGTACAGTATCATCTCATTGTATTAACTGAAAATAGCCCTCTTCTATTGAATGCTGTTTATTGCAGTGATGAGCTGATATTTGAGAGGTTTGACACACACCCACAATACTATTTAGCAGTTCACTAATATCACTTACATGTCTAACATGTCCCACTCTTTCAGGAATATTGCTTTCAAGACTGAATAAACCTATTGCATCAAAGCTGGGAGTAAAGAATAGTCTAGAAATTGCTATTAAGGATATCAATGTACAAATGTTTAACATGACATTCCAACTCGGCTAAGTCAACAGTTAAGCTCTTCAAAGTAAATTGGCTAACACCGCTCATAAAATGGTGTGTGAAAGAATGTCACACTCACCGACGTGACAAGCAATAATTAAATGATGGAAAAATGTGAGAATCAATGCTCTTGAACACCCCTAATGTTACCTCATACGCTGCATTTCACCTTAGAGCAAATGTTTGAAAGAGGTAAGAAAAGTTAACATAGGGACAGGTTGAGGCCAAAATATATTGACAAGACACATGTGAACACTGAGTTCATGTAAAATAAACTGCACAGAGCAAATGTTTGCAGATTATTGTTTGTTACTAGATCAACAAATGATGCCTCAGGCATCATTTGACTATTGATCTTAGTGGAACTGTTTATTCTCTCCATCGTAATCCACAGACTGATTTTCTGAGGTGAAATTCAGGTGGAAAGAAACACCAGAGATTGCTTAAACTGAAAAATCACCTCTGTTTAAAGAGACTTTCCCAGGAACCTTAGACATAGATGGGAAGCTCCAGTGTGTAACATTTCTGTTGAATTCTGTATACATGGGAGTCACAGCAACATGTTTCCTATGTCATTGTCCTTTTACCTGCCCACCTGGTTCCTTCAAATAGAATACCACCAATAAAAATAAATCTTCATGATTCCAGCCGGTCCTTTCAGATCAAAAGATCAGTAAAGAGATTGTTAGCAAACTTCAAACTTTGCAGACTTTGTGTATTTTAGGTCTGTAAAAAAGAGCAGCCCTGTAAAAAAGGGTGGCGCAGAGGTTAGCACTGCTGCCTCACAGCGCCAGAGACCCAGGTTCAATTCCCGCTTCAGGCGACTGTGTGGAGTATGCACGTTCTCCCCGTGTCTGCGTGGGTTTCCTCCGGGTGCTCCGGTTTCCTCCCACAGTCCAAAGATGTGCGGGTCAGGTGAATTGGCCATGCTAAATTGCCCACAGTGTTAGATAAGGGTTAATGTAGGGGTATGGGTGGGTTGCGGGTCGGTGTGGACTTGTTGGGCCGAAGGGCCTGTTTCCACACTGTAAGTAATCTAATCTAAATATTTCTGAAATCAGGCAGTCACTTCTGAAACTGGTGACTATGAATACTGCTGCACATCAAGTTGTGCAAAAATTAATTGAAATGGGAGATGTATCCAGACTCAAGTTTACTCCGATGGGATACAATGCCACAAAGCACTGGCCAATTTATACCAGATGGGTTGGGAGGAAAAGAATCAGTTTGGATTCTCACTTCTGATTGCTATCCTGTGTTTTATTCTGAAAAAAAAATGTGTGGAACTTGCATGAATGCCAAGACGGACTCAGATGTGAATTCGTAAATTGCTATGGCTGAATACGTATTTAATTAGTATGGGAGTAACTAGCTACTTTTAGTTCCTGCACCTCTAGGATCTTTCAACAAAAAAGATAATTAAAATAAAACAAGAGAGTCTTTCAAATGCAGTTTTAACTTCATCGTCTGAATGATGGGTATCAATGGATTTCACATTGCGGACGTGATAATTTAGGTCAACGTGAGGTGTTGTATTTTGGTAAAACAAACAAAGGAAGAGCTTATCAAGTTAATAGGAAAGCCTTGGGGAATGTTGGTGAATAGAGAGAACTAGGAGTGCAGGTACATAGTTCCTTGAAAGTAGCATTACAGGTACTCAGGGTGGTGAATAAGGGGTTTGGCATGCTTTCCTTCATTGGTTCAAGCACTGAGTACATGAGTTGGGACACCATGTTGCAGATGCACAGGACATTGGTGAGGCCCCTTTTGGAGTAATGTGTATAGTTCTGATTGCTGTGCTAGAGGAAGGATGCTATTACATTGGAAAGGATGTTGCTGAGACTGGAGGGTTTGAATTATAAGGAGAAGCTGGATTTACCTGGAGCGTAAGAGGTTGAAGAGTGACCTTATAGAGGTTTATAAAATCATGGGGGACATAAATAATGAGTAGCAAAGAGCTTTCTGCCAGGACAGAGGAGTTCAAATGAGAAGGCACAGGTTTAAAGTGAGAGAAGAAAGATTTGAAAGGGACCTGAGGGGCAACTTTTCCCACGGAGGATGGGATGAAATGAACTGCCAGAGGAAGTGGTTGAGGCAAGTAGAGTTACACTATTTAAGAAATATTTGGGCAGATACATGAACAGGAAAAGTTTAGAGGGATAGGAGCAGCCACAGGAAAGTGGGACTAGTTTAGTTTGGGAACCCTGGTCAGCATGGACGAGTTGGACCAAATGGCCTATTTCATGCTGTATGACTCTATGACTCTAAATCAGCGCTAAAAAAGGTTCAAATGCACGAATATTTTACTTTTTTTTAATGTGGCCAAAAATGCCCAGTTGGGGTAACCCTGCAGGCAAGCTGGGCTTGGAAAGCAGACTTACCATTTCCTGAGTATTAATGCAACTTTTCCACTAGTACCCATCTGCCAGCCGACCAGAACAAAGAAGGAAATTGGCTGGTGTGATTTCAACATACCTGAGATCTTGTATCTTCAACATGCCACCCCAGGAAGGATTTGAACAAAGTCTAGCTTTCTCTACAGTGACAGTAAAGGAGGGACAAGCAAGTTGCTTAACCAGAATTGAGTCCTCTTACAGGTTCACCAGTGGCCATTTGAAATGTAACATTATTAAGATGGTGACAGTGGACCTCTGAGTTTGTTCTCAAAAGAGACTTCAAAGGAAAAGGAGAAAAAGAAATATAAAAACATTCACTGAATTACAGAACTTTTACAAGAAGGCCATTCAGTCCATTATGTCTGCATCAGCTCTCCAAGTGGGAAAAGTGTCAATATCTCTACATTCTCCTTTTTAAAATAACTATCGAATTCCCTTCTGAGTACTTCAATTGAACCTGCCTCCACCACATTCTCAAGGTGTACATTCACTATGCAAAAAGGATATTTTTTTTAGATCACTTATTCTCATTTTACAAATTAATTTTAATCTGTGCCCTCTTATTCATCATTTCAAGAGCAGGAGCAGTTTTTCCCCTTCTACTCTGACCAGGTCTCTCATGACTTTGGGGACACCTCTATCAAATCTCCTCTCAGCCATTTATTCTCAGTCACAGCTTTTCTAATCTATCTAACGTTCTCATCCTCAGAGTCATTTCCATGATTATTTTCTGTACTCTGCCCAAAACTTGTCAATCTTTCCTGCAGCATGGCACCCCAGAACTGTGTCTGATGCATCAATATTGAAAACAATGGGCTGAATCCTATGGTTTTTTTTGGTTAAGTGTTCACTTCATCAAGTTAGCTTTCTCTCTGTGAGGCATAGCAAGTTTTCTCATGCTATTGTCCCAAGCTTATCTCATTAGCGATCTACCCTATTTCTCTAGCATTCCTGTCATTTTGTGCTAGCCCACTTCTGCCACTTCCCATACCTTTTCCAAGCCTCTGCCTGGATATCTCAGAAAAGACTAACATCCCTGGCACTGCTGCCATCTTTAAAAGGCTGCTGCATACTTGGGCAAGCACTGTCAGTCCGGAGCTGCTCTGCACAGTTCATTATCACTCCTCCAGACGTGATAGAAGAGCTCTTCCTGCTGAAGGGCCTGTGCTCAAAACGTTGACTGTCCTGCTCCTCGGATACCGCCTGACCAGCTGTGCTTTTCCAGCGCCACACTTTTTGACTCTGATCCCAGCATCTGCAGTCCTCACTTTCTAATGGTTAAAGAGGGAAATTTGGTACTTGCCATAGTAGGGCAGAAAGGGGACATGGCTGGTGGGCTGCCCAGCATTTAGAGCTTTACCTCTGGTGAGGAGGCAATCTGGACTCTAGCCATCCCTAGTTGTTGACTGAATGTTCCCAAGCTCGTGGACTAGTAACAGGGCTGCCTTTCACCTTTTGTGTCAGAACCCCTGACTGAAAGCTCTCTTCACAAGGGACCACTGACAGCCATAACAAGCTTCCTGACTTGTGTCTCTGCTAAAATGATAAGGAGTGTGGTGCTGGAAAAGCACAGCAGGTCAGGCAGCATCCAAGGAGGAGGAAAATCGACATTTCGGGCAAAACCTCATCATCAGCCCTTCATTCAGGCTTTTGCCCGAAACGTCGATTCTCCTGCTTCTCGACTGCTGCCTGACCAGCTGTGCTTTTCCAGCACCACACTCTTCACTCAGTACTCAGTTTCACTTAAAATGGCAAGGAGGCAAGATGGATGCACTGTGACCCTGGTAGTTCTGGCTGAGGGGCCAAAAGCACAAAAAGGCAAGGCAGGGACGCACCCAGGTCAGCTAAAATAAGTGTTCCTGAAGAGACCAAACAAACACTCTGGGATACAATTTGACCCACACTGGGTGTCTGTGTCTGCACAAAGTGCCCTTGCAGCACTTTGCAATGATTAAAGCTGCTGAAGTGTCCCAAATTGCAGTTTTGAAGCTCAATGTGAATGAATTGGTGATGTGGAGAGGCTGAGAAGTGTCCAATGCCGTGAACATGGGTTACATGCACAACACTACCCACGGACTACTCCCTGAGATACTGGTACTAAGATGTCTAAGAGGGAGGTCATTCACAGTAAGCAGCAAACTGGAATCACCAGGTCCCCACTCAGACGCCCATGTAGACATTTCTCTACATCTAGTTTGTGTGGAGCAGATGTTGGGATAGGAGTGTGCATATTAGTAAGACAAGATCTGCAGTCAAATAAGTTGACAAAATCAACAAGTGCCCATAACAAGCATCTCACCTCTGCCAAGTGTGAGTCTTGTCTTGACACCTGGAACTCTATTGGAAAATGCAGCTCACAACTCCCAATGTTGACATAGGCCTTGCAGAACTTCTCCCACAATTCTCCCAGACTTCTTGCCACAGCCCACATTGCTCAGGACTTTATAAAATTCCATCCAATATTTAATTTCAAGAATTAAGCAATCACTATCTAACTGTAGTTTCTGTAAAATTCTTATCAACATATTTCTGATTGTAGTGTAGGTGGGAGTCTTATTTGTCTCAGATTATCAGTTGCCATTTTTGAACACCATTGAAAATAGCTCTGCATTGCATCTGTTATATGAACACTCTTCTCAAATAAAATGAGTAGCAACATTCAGAAATAAAATATCACCGGTTGCTTAAAAGGAGCCAGCCAGCAGCGTAATTTGAACTCGTTTCTATTTCTTATTTATCACCTCCTGCGGTTTCTCTGATGTAACTGACAGCTCTTGTGTTTCTTCCCCCTCCCCTTTGACAGGATCAGCCTCACCAAATACTCCACTTTCAGCTGTGCTCTTAAACTGTGGAATTCCCACCCACTTCAGTTATTGCTGAATCAGATCAACTCTCAAAATACACACCTACCAAACACCAGCTTCACTGCAGGAACTTCTCCTCTATAATCTCCCTTTTAGCTACTGCTGGAAATGTGCAGCAGCTGTGTGAGCAATAGAAAGAGCAAGGCCTTTGGATGGGCAATAGCATTCACCAAGAATGGTTTTTGACAGGTTTTCAAATAATTCTGGGAATTTGACAGGTAGGGAGGTGTGGGGTGTATTGAGCATCAGTGGAGGGTACTGGATTATGGAAATCTAGTCTTAGATTTCCATTAAGTGATGTTTCCTTTTCAAATACTGATTGATCTAGAAAGAATCCCTACAGTGTGGAAACAGACCCTTCGGCTCAACAAATTCACACCGATCCTCCAAAGACTATCCCATGCTGACCCATTCCCCTACATTTTAACCTCTGACCTACACATCTCTGGACACTATGGGCGATTTAGCATGGCCAAATAATCTAACCTGCTCATCTTTGGATTGGGGGAGGAAACTGGAGCACCTGGACGAAACCCACAATGACACGGAGAGAATGTGCAAACTCCACACAGACAGTCGCTCGAGGCTAGGATTGAATCCAGCTCTCTGACACTGTAAGGCAGCAGTGCTAACCACTGAGCCACAGTGTTAACCTACTGGGCATTTTCAGGATTAGAGACACAGAGATGCACAGCACATAAACAGACCATTTGCCAATATCCCTCTAAGCCCTTCCTATTCAGATATTACGAGGGGGCATAGCTTTAAATTAAGGGGTGGTAGATATAGGACAGACGTTAGGGGTAGATTCTTTAGTCAGCGAGTCATGAGTTCATGGAATGCCCTGCCAGTAACAGTGGTGGACTCTCCCTCTTTATGGGCATTTAAATGGGCATTGGATAGGCATATGGAGGAAAGTGAGCTAGTGTAGGTTAGGTGGGCTTGGATCAGCGCAACATCGAGGGCCGAAGGGCCTGTACTGCGCTGTATTTTTCTATGTTCTATGTATTCATGTACCCATCCAGATACCTTCTAAGTGTTGTAATTGTATCAGCCTCCACCACTTCCTCTGGCAGCTCTTTCCATAGACGCACCACCCTCTGCATGAAAAAGTTGTCCGTTAGGTCCCTTTCTCTCTTTCCCCTCTTACTTCAAAGCTATGTGCTCTAGTTTTGGACTCCCCTACCCTGGGGATAAGACCACGATAATTTACCCTATCCATTCCCCTTCTGATTTTATAAACCTCTATGTAGTCTGCTCTCAGCCTTTGATGCTCCAGGGAAAATAACCCAGCTTATTCAGCCTCTCCTGAAAGCTCAAGCCCTTCACCCTGGCAATGTCCTTGTAAATCTTTTCTGCACCATTTCAAGTTTAACAACATCTTTCCTTTGGCCGGGAGACCAGATTTGAACACAATATTCCAAGAATGGCCTAACCAATGTCCTGTACAACTGCAACATGACAACCCAACTCCTGTACTCAGTGCACTGATCAATAAAGGCAAGTGTACCAAATAGCTTCTTCACGACCCTGCCTACATGTGATTCTACCTTCAAGGAACTATGAACCTGCAACCCAATTAGATTAGATTTCTTACAATATGGAAACAGGCCCTTCGGCCCATCAAGTCCACACCGACCCCCCAAAGAGTAACCCACCCAAACCCATTCCTCTGACCAATGCACCTAACATTATTGGCCATGCTAAGTTGCCCATTCACCTGACCTGTACATCTTTGGATTGCAGGAGGAAACCAGAGCACCCAGAGAAAACCCATACAGACACGGGGAGAATGTGCAAACTCCACACAGACAGTCACCCGAGGCTGGAATTGAACCCGGGCCCCTGGCTCTGTGAGGCAGTAGTACTAATCACTGAGCCACCGTGCCACCCTAATTCTTTTGTATCTCTTTCCAAATTTTAAATCACTCATATTTTTTGCAGCTTAGAAGTTGAATTACTTTCAGCAAAATTTGTAACAAATGGGTTATTGTGTTTACATGCAAATCTTCATTTGCTTGGTTGGTAGCACACGTGCCCAATGCGCTAATTTAGCAAATGTATCTTCCCCTAACCTTCATGTTCACTTATTTTCCACTGTCTCATTATTTTTGGAATGTTACGCTCTTAGAGAATAGCTACCTACTGCTTACAAGTCAACATGTGGGTGTTCGATTCATGTCATTCCAAGAATGAAAATGTCTCAACAACTTCTGGAGCATGTGACACTTTCGATCTATTTCTATCCTCAGATGAAAACGTGATGACCATTATGACACATCAGAGATTGATTGTTTGAGATATTGAATAAATAAATGAAGATGTGTGAATAACATTTGTAAGTTAAGTTACAGAATCTCCATTAGCCATATGAATTAGATTACCTACAGTGTGGAAACAGGCCCTTTGGCCCAACAAGTCCACCCCGACCCGCCAAAGCACAGCCCATCCATACCCCTTTACCTAACACTACAGGCAATTCAGCATGGCCAATTGACCTGACCTGCACATCTTTGGACTGTGGGAGGAAACCTGAAAGAAACCCACGCAGACATGGGGAGAATGTGCAAACTCCACACAGTCAGTTGCCTGAGGCAGGAATTGAACCCGGGTCTCTGGTGCTGTGAGGCATCAGTGCTAATCACTGTGCCACCGTGCCGCCCATAAATTGTATGTGCTAATTTCTTTCTTGTTATATGATGTATATAATTCTCAAAAAACTTGAAGTTTATGAAAAGCATTACATCTGTGAACACTCCAAGTCTATTATGACTTCTGTAAAACACTCAGCTGTAGCAACAAGAAGTCAAACCATGACCACGCCTCAGCACATACTCGAAGTGAAATGGGACTGGAGAATGCAGGCTCGATTGGGTTTCAGTCAATTAATGTTTCCTGTCAATTTTCAAATTGCAATAACAGGTGATTGATAATTAAGATAATTTTAAAGGGCTGGACTTTCAACTCTGAACAGCTGAAATAAGAAAATACAAATTCCTGCAGTGGATGAAGATAGTCAATTTGTGGGAGGGCTAAAGGCTGGATGAAAGTGCGCCTCTGCTCCTTTAATGTGTTGCTGGAAAAGTGCAGCAGGTCAGGCATCATTAAAGGAGTAGGAGAGTCGACGTTTCAGGCATGAGCCCTTCTTCAGGAATTTCTCCTATTCCTGACCTGCTGCGCTTTTCCAGCAACACATTTTCAGCTCTGATCTCCAGCATCTGCAGTCCTCACTTTCTCCTCTGCTCCTTTAAGACCACTTCCTCAAAGTATGATCATGACCCTTTTTTATTAACTAGATCAGCCTGAACTGGATGGATCTGAATTGATTGAATGACAATGAACCATCTGTTTGGGGTCCCATGTCTCAGCAGCCCCAGATGTTCATAATGCTGTGGGTGAAAATCATTGCTGTTTCTGTGCATTGTGTGGTGTGGTTGGCGCCACATGTGAACAAGAAGAGGGCATAAGCCACAAGGCCTTGCAAACTCTCATTGACTGAATTTCTATCTCAGTTCTACATTCCCATCCCAACTTCCCCTTATATCCACTAATTCACCCTCGTGTCCAAAAATCTAGTGATCTCGGTGACCGGGCATCCACAGCTTTCTGCGGGCAAGAATTCCATCATGCTACAACATGGAGGCCTGTGACCAGTGGAGTGCCACAAGGATCAGTGCTGGGCCCTCTTCTTTTTGTCATTTACATAAAAGATTTGGATGCGAGCATAAGAGGTACAGTTAGTAAGTTTGCAGATGACACCAAAATTGGAGGTGTAGTGGACAGCGAAGAGGGTTACCTCAGAATACAACAGGATCTGGACTAGATGGGCCAATGGGCTGAGAAGTGGCAGATGGAGTTTAATTCAGATAAATGTGAGGTGCTGCATTTTGGGAAAGCAAATCTTCGCAGGACTTATACACTTAATGGTAATGTCCTAGGGAGTGTTGCCGAACGAGGGGACCTTGGAGTGCAGGTTCATAGCTCCTTGAAAGTGGAGTCGCAGGTAGATAGGATAGTGAAGAAGGCATTTGGTATGCTTTCCTTTATTGGTCAGAGTATTGAGTACAGGAGTTGGGAGGTCAAGTTGCAGCTGTACAGAACATTGGTTAGGCCACTGTTGAAATATTGCATGCAATTTTGGTTTCCTTTTATCGGAAAGATGTTGTGAAACTTGAAAGGGTTCAGAAAAGTTTTACAAGGATGTTGCCAGGGTTGGAGGATCTGAGCTACAAGGAGAGGCTGAACAGGCTGGGACTGTTTTCCCTGGAGCGTAGGACGCTGAGGGGTGACCTTATAGAGGTTTACAAAATTATGAGGGGTGTGAATAGGATAAATAGACAAAGTATTTTCCTTGGGATAGGGGAGTCTAGACCTAGAGGGCATAGGTTTAGGGTGAGAGGGGAAAGATATAAAAGAGACCTAAGGGGCAACTTTTTCACGCAGAGGGTGGTGCGTGTATGGAATGAGCTGCCAGAGGATGTGATGGAGGCTGGTACAATTGCAACATTTAAGAGGCATTTGGATGGGTATATGAATAGGAAGGGTTTGGAGCCGGGTGCTGGCAGGTGGGACTAGATTGGGTTGGAATATCTGGTCGGCATGGACAGGTTGGACCGAAGGGTCTGTTTCCATGCTGTACATCTCTATGATTCTATGACTCTATTTAACATTACAACATTTAAAAGACATTTGGACAGGTACATGGTGAGGAAAGGTTTAGAGAGAATTGGGCCAAATGCAGATAAATATGATTAGTTTAGTTTGGGAAATCTGGTCAACATGGACAAGTTGGACCAAAACAACCTGTTTCCATGCTGTATGACTCTATACAAAGCTGAACAGAACTCTCGCTCACTCTTTATACCTGCCATTGTGCACGTTGGAAGAATTTACAGATTTATACTCAACTTTTTTTGGCTGGAATATGAATCCATCTTCTTTGGCCATTAAATCTTGAGCTTTAATTCAAATGGAGACTAAAATTGTGCACAGGTTTGCATGTGGTGAATAACCCTTCTCGATACGAAGTCTATGTTGTCTTTACCAAACAAGGCAATCTGCCTGCCTCTCAAATAGGGTGGTGAGTCTTTTGTCACTTCCACCTCTTTTACACAGATACTCTTTGTTGCTTATGCATTTATCCAGACTGCCATGTTTCCACTTACCAAGGAGTTTGTGGAAAAACTAAAAAACGCAGTGAATATTTAGAAACTTTTCTCAAAGCTAATCTTTGATCATCCTCGATGTTAAAATGGTTGCATTCGATTAATTTTACCAACAGCCCTTTTAAGACTTCAGGGATGTGGAGATTTCTGTCATGGCCTCTGAAAATTCTTCTTGCACCAAGTTCCAAATGGACTTGGAACCTCACAGTCGCAAATTAATAAAGGAAGACCCCAGGAAGTTCTGGCCCAACAGCAATTCTAAAAGTCAGCAAGCAGTGCACCTGCTGAAGTTATGCCTGGTTGCTTTCTGATTTCTGGAGAATCAACGGTCATTTGAATTCATCAAAGTAAGTTTTGTTGATGATCATTAACCTGGTCTTATGGCCTTTACTTTTCTCTCAAGAATACCTTGTTCTTGTCACTCTCCCATCTGATTGTTCTTGAACTTTTACTTCAGGAGTAATTACCCATCAACATTGTGAAATTTGAATATATTGCTGCATTATAACGGTGACCATGCATAAAAAGTATTTCATTAAGTGTGAAACAATTAGGATCTCCATTAGCACCAGGTAGATATCAGTCCCAGTTTGTTCAGGACTTTTCACCTTTTTAGATCTTTAACAACTTTTAAATTCTGTCCCTAATTCTGAGATGTGTTAATTCAGGATAACTGCCTCGTGTTCTCTCTACCCTGTTCCTTTCTCAAATCTTCTCTTGACAGCAATATCCTTATTTTCCTCACAAATAAACCGCACAACCATTCTTGTGTCTCAAATCTATCTCAGTTAAAATCTGGTTCCCAACTATAATCTTTTTTTCTATTAGATTCTAATTATTAGGCAGCTCAAATACTGTATATACTTTTTTTTCCCCAAACAAGAACTCCTTGTCCGCGTGTAATAATAAAGTAAATTTACACACTATTCTGAAGGAACTCATTTGGCAAAAAGCACTTTAGAACTTCTTTGGCCAGAGGATTGGTGTGAGCTATAATTATGTCTCATTAATGGTTACAGTAATGCAGGAAAGCTATGAAGAGTGTGCCATTAGTGGTCTCAGCAATGAATGGGCCAGTTAATCAGTGAATAATAGACAAGGCTCAGGAGCCATTAGCCAAAAAGGAAATGTTGCTATTGTCACAAGCACTAAGAATGCATGCATAGAAGCTTAAACTAAGGCTTCCCTGGCGGGAGTAAATTGATGAGACTTTAGTTTAGCCTTGTGTTTGGTAGATTCTTTCTTTAATGCTTTTGGATTTGTATTTACAAACTCCTGAGGATTTCCACATGCTTTTATTCCTAAGAGTAAAGATCTCTAAGCCTTGGATAAAATTTTGTGTTCCACTTTCTCCTTTCAATTAACTCCCTCAGTCATTTTGTTAAAATCAGGAATTGTGTCACTCCCGCATTACCCACAGGTTGCTTGTTGTTTCCAAATTTTTAACTAAACTTCCAAACATTATTCTACAAAGCTAGATAAAACGGTGTGTGGCTGTCAAGTCATTACGTCTTACGGAGGCAGATCTAATCTGCTTCTTTAGTCTTTTTGAGGGTTAGTCAAATGTGAAAATTTTAAAAAGCCATGGTGCTGATGTTTTGAGTATTATTGAAGGAGAAAAAAACTTGTGCTAAATGCATAAGATATAACTTCTTATTGAATGAAACAAGAAAATGAAATAATTTTACACTGTCTGAATTCATTAAAGAGGCTTGCATTTAAAACTGCATACATGTTATAATGTTGCTGGTCTACACATCACTGAATAAAACAATGAAAATCCCATTCTCTTACAATTTATAATCCACATCTCCAGCAAGTATAAAAAAAGTTAAAGGGCAGAGTCTGAGTGATGTGGGCTATACTGGGAATTGTGACAGGATCGGGAGCAGTTCTCTCCATTTTTTACTCTTTTGACAAGTGGCATGGCAGTGATGATTTGCCAATTAAGGGGGATTATTGCTTGCTAAATGCCTTATTCATGGCCCAGTACACCACATTAATATTCAGCATTTTATCTTATCAAATGCCAATCAAGACAGACATTTACCCAGAAGACAGAGCAGGTACCTAGAGACATGCTGTGAAGGACTTGCACGTTGGACACTGGGTACCAAATCTTCAGGCACACTCCATGGTCACTGGCCAAACTCACTCCATGATTATTAGCATCCAACCTGTGCCAGCCTCTGAGATCCCACATGACACACGTGACAGTTACAGACGCTTCTGCACTTCAGTATACCTCAGGCTGCACTGGTAACTAAAACTGTAATGCCACAGCAAAGGCATTGTGCACTCAGGGAAACACACCATCAGCTCATGGTCTGGACCAGACTACATCCTGGGGATCATCACTTGCTGACATTGTTTTCAGTCACTTTGGGCCTACCTGGAAGCTCAGAGCATCCCTGCCTTGCAGTGGCTTGTCTTACCTTTGTGCTACTTTGTCCCCCCAGGCAGAGATACCAGATTGGTATAACTTCTGCTTTTCATGCCATCCAAAGTAGAAACTTGCCATGGTTGTCTGCAGGCCTTAGTCAAGTAAGGGGGGAATAGCCTTCACTCAGCGAGTCCCATCATAGTAAGTCAAGGGCAGTCTCCAATAACGGTCCATAGACTTGGAACAGTCAGGCAGCCACTAGCAGCCATTGGCAGTCACTGGCAGTCAAAAACAAGATGTTCTCCACAAAAGGAGAGAGGAGCCAAATGTTGGATAGCTCACCACCAGTCTTGACTCTTTCCACCCTAATGGGGACTGTTTGCTCCTAGATGTAGATGAGAGCATAAGGGAAAGTGCTGCAGGTAATAGTTGAGATGATCCTCGGTTGCAGATGGAAAGAGCCTACTATAGCAGAAATAGAGTGAATGTGAAGTACCAGAGAGAAGATGGCGACATTTACCCCGATGCAGTGAAAGAGACATTGGCCTTCCTCCTACAGGGCCAGTTAACTCCCCGATTGCTGAGAATGCCTTGACCCAGGTGGCAACCTCAACCAGGTTGGCATAGTTTGGTTTTGTGACCTCCTTTGCATAATCCAGGGGAGGAACAGCAAGCATCACTCTGCAACACCCGATCCAGCAGGTCCCCGTCCACACTGTGGGGTGCTTACAACCTCCTGTCTGCCATGTCTGGGGCAAATGTAATGAACCATACAAGCAGCCTCCAGACTGGGTGCTTGCCTGGGTGCACAGCAGTTTTAAAAAAAATATTGTGAGCAAGGGATCTTTGTTAATTCTGGGATATCCTGGCAGTAGCGAGTTTTCTAGGAATGGTATGATGAAACTGTAATTGGATGTGAGAGATGCCATAGTTTGTTAATAAGGCAAACTTGGTAAGATATGACATGAAAGCTCACCGTACCTCATTGTAGAAATCATGCAACCCCTAGAGTGCAAGGACAGGCCATTCAGCCCATTGAAGCCACACCAACCATCCGAGGTCCACACCATATCCATGTAACCCTGCATTTCCCCTGCCTAACCCATCTAATCTGTACATCCTTGGACACTATGGGACAATTTAGCATGGCCAATCCACTAACCTGCAAATCTTTGGACTGTGGAAGGAAATTGGAGTGCCCGGAGGAAACCCACGCAGACATGTGTGCAAGCTCCACACAAACAGTCACCCAAGGCTGGAATTGAACCTGTGTCCCTGGCACAGTGCCAATCACTGTTGTACTGAAATCTCTTCAAAACATTTGATGTGGCTCTCACCTAGCTGATAAAAGGCTCGGCCCATTGGCTTTCTTATCAGAAAAATTTAGTCCATGACTTCCAATATCTCTGCTGTGGAACTTCAGTCACTCTCTCTCTCTCTCTCTCTCACACCTCCAACCTCTTAATTTGTCCCCAAAAAATTTCCCATAAGCGTTTCCTTACTGCCCTTGGCCTGAAGTTGCTTCTACCAATAGATTGTCTCCTCCCACTCCTCTTTTCATTCCCTGCTATGGTGATCCTCTGCTCTCTTGAGTCCATCCCAGTAAGTTTGCTGACTGACTCGCTATTTCCCCTTGAGTTCCCATGCTAATTAAGATGTATTGTACCATTCATAGTTATTACAATCATTCACATCCTAAAGAAAGAAACAAAAAATCAAGGCAAAATACAGTGAATACTAGAAACTTAAACAAAAATAGCGGTGGAAATAATCAGCAAGTTTGGCATCATCTACAGAGAGAGAGAATAAAATTAACATTTCAAGTTTGAATATGACTCTTCTTTACAATATATTCTCCACCTATTAACCTCCTTCGCACTAGCCAATATTTTCAGATTTCAGGATTCATCCTTGCTCCCTCCTTTTCTTCATCGACACGCTACTCTTTGGCCATTATCATCCATCGGCTGAATTTATATCTACCCTGTTGACCATCAGATCAACCTCTTCATCGTTTCACTTGTTCAAATCACCATCTTGGTGCCATCAACTGTTTGTCAAAATTTGGTGATTCACACTGCTATCAGTTATAAATTGTGAAAAACAAAGCTATTGTCCTCAGTTTTTGCCACAAAAGCTGTAGATTCATGACCAATTCCATTCCCGTCCACCGCCATTGTCTTTATCTAAATAAGATTGCTTACAATCTCATCACCATCAAACATACCTTCCCCCCTCCTCCAATTCAGCATTGTGAAGGGACCACTTCCACCATAACCCACTCCAAAGTCACCCCTGACATCTCCTCTTTTCCCTTCAGTCCCTTCCCATGCCAGTGCAGAAGATCCATACCCTTGGCCTTTTAAAACCCACTTTTCAATGACCACATCCCTAAATACTCCTTCCAAGTGATGAAGCAAATTCTGTGTGTTTTCATCAATTTAGATTCCTGTGATTCTCTATTTACAATGTGTCTTCCTCTACGTGGGGAGACCATGCAAAAGGTCTGAGAAAATGGTTGAGTCATTTGCTACTGCACCTCAGTCTAGTCCGCAAGCATGACCCAGAGCTTCTGGCTGCTTGTCATTTTAATTCTCCATTTCGCTGAAATTGTTAGTGTTGGCCTGTTCCAGTAAGGCATCGTGAAGTTTGAGGTTCAGCACCTCACCTTTCGATTTGGCACTCCAAAGCCTTTGGAATTCAAAGCAAAGTTCAGCAATTTTAGATCGCAACTTCCGGCTTCATTTTGTTCCACATGTTTTATCCTTTTCTGTTACCCAGGTTAATTTGTTTCTTTCTTTATTCCCTTATATTGCATTTAGTTGTTTCCTGTACAGCCATTCATGTCTCACGTGAAGGCAACTATGCATAAAATAATGGTGCTGGAAGGGTTAATGTTGGAGAGAGTATTAAGCTCCGTCCAATCTGATGATATCATAAGGACTTGGGTGGGGAAAGAGAGCACTTTAGAATGTTGTAGTGTGAAGACCGACCTTCTTGGTCTCCTCAATGTCTTTATAACAATTTCATAACTGAGGAAGGGTCACTGGTCGGGAAACATTAACTCTGATTTCTCCTCACAGATGCTGCCAAAATTGCTGAGGTTTTCCAACAACTTCTGTTTTTGTTTCTGCATCCACAGCTCTTCCAATTTTTATCTAATTTGTACCTGATTACTATCATGTAATAAACCAGACCTTGATTAAGACCTGAGCGCCTTCTTGTTAAGTCTCACTAGCTGTTTTCTTCCCCCACTGTAAACCAAGAAGGCTCTTAGACTTAGTCACAGGAAGAGGACGGTGACAGCAAACTACCTCTACCACAAGCTGGCAGGAATTGGCACTGAAGCACATACAAAAACCACCATTGTTTCTCAAACCATTCTGTCTTTGTTGCATCATGAACTGTACTATTAATCTCCCATGCCCTCCACCTGATCAATTTGAAACTGTTTCTATTTTAATCATTTTGAACATTTAAAAAGATACATTTTATTTTCTAAAGGAGAATACATGTTTTCAAAGCATCAATGTGAAATATATTATTGCATAATGTTCATTACAAGGATATGTTGGATTTCTTTTATTGTTCATAGTGCAGTGATGTTAGGGAAGGAGTCCACTAAACCTCGGTTTTACTTAATTGAGACATTTTTACCATTTCTGATGTGAAACAAAATGTAGCATTCTTGGTCAATTACAGAAGATGCTGGAAATACATAGCAGGTTCAGCGCTAACGATGCAAAAATGTATTTGCTTTAGTAGTTTCTAGAGATGATTTCTTAATTGTTAGCTTCCCTATCCTGTTAAAGACAGTGGGAGGGTTCTGGATAATGCTGGTCCAAACAGAAGGCTGGCATTTCTGGAACCTCAGCACCCATTGCTGGGAGATGTGAGCACTGTGAGACAGGCTGTGGGCTGAGAGGGTGTGATAAACACAGAGGCATCCTTGTTGGCGGAGATCCAATTTAAACATTACAAGAGCTGAAGCAGAGCAACAGAGCAGAGCAGAAGGGAAAGTTCACCAGGAGAAACATTTTTGCAGTGACCCATTTTGTATTCCCAGCACCAACCACATTTTGTACATGGAGTGTTTGTCTCAAATAGACCTTGCCTGTCGCAGGAGATGGGAAAGTGACCTCCTTATGTGGTGTTCTGCTGTTGGTAAAATACCAGTCAGGCTGTAAAATCAGCCCCAGATCGGGCTTTAACCATCATTATTGGTTGATAATCCTGATGGAATGGTGGTCAATCACATTCCCTGCCTGACTGTGGAAAAGATCCTGGTGGTGGGAATATTATATGGAATTATTTTTAAGAACCTTTCCTCCCTATATTGACTCACCTCTTCATCTCCCATTCCATGTCTGTTCCTTAGACTTTTCAATCCAATATTTTAGGCATGTGCTTTTCGTTTTCTCACAGCCCTTCTGATAATAGGTCGTTGACCTGAAGTGTGACTCTGTTCCTCTCTGCAGATATGTTCCCAGACCTTCCTGAGTATTTCAAGCATTTTGTCTTTGTTTTACAGATTTCCAGCCTCTACAACATTTTGCTTTTGCAGGTGATTATTGTAGTTTAACTTATTTTAACCTCCATTCCTTGTTCGCATTGTATTAATGTCACAGAATGTGAACTGAAATAAGGAAGATGCTGTGTTGCAATGACTAATGAGAGGAAGTCGTCCACATGTTGCTAAAATGGAAAAGTACATGCTAGCCCTACTGCACTTTCTAAAACTGAATTATTTGTTGATTTGTCCATTTTGTGTTGCATTTCTAAGCCCAAATGCTTTATGTAAATTGGAAAGAGTAGTGATTCCAGTGCTGAGCCCTGAGGGAATCTCCAACCAATTAGACACCAGTGTCTTTACAACTGCTCTTTGTTTTCTCCTCCCTCATTTATTTCTCGTCCATTTCCAGTCTTATCTTGAGTTCTGACAGCTCCAAACCTCATTAATTATCATTCATTTCAGAGACTGTTACAGGCCTTTGGAAGTCAATGTACACCAAGCCATAGGGTTGCAATAGTTCACTTGAGTCCATTACCTTGAAGAAGTCAGCCAGGCAAGACCCTCTCCTTGAATCACAAGCTAACTACTGCTTATAATATTCAGTTCTCAGGTACACACCTGACAACTCATTCCAAGATTTTACAAAGAACGGATCTGTAATTGCCTGTTGTCTGTCTTGTCATCTCTGTTGATTATGTTCACCACATTAGGAGAAAGTGAGGACTCTGGATTAGTGGTGCTGGAAGAGCACAACAGTTCACGCAGCATCCAAAGTGCAGTGAGGACTGCAGATGCTGGAGATCAGAGCTGAAAAGGTGTTGCTGGAGAAGCGCAGCAGGTCAGGCAGCATCCAAGGAGCAGGAGAATCGATGTTTCGGGCATGAGCCCTTCTTCAGGAATGAGGAAAGTGTGCCAAGCAGGCTAAGATAAAAGGTAGGGAGGAGGGACTTGGGGGAGGAGCATTGGAAATGCAATAGGTCCGAAACATCAATTCTCCTGCTCCTTGGATGCTGTACCTATCACATTTCCAACGCCCCTCCCCCAAGTCCCTCCTCCCTACCTTTCATCTTAGCCTGTTTGGTACACCTTCCTCATTCCTGAAGAAGGGCTCCTACCCAAAATGGTGATTCTCCTGTTCCTTGGATGCTGCCTGACCTGCTGCGCTTTTCCAGCAACACATTTTCCGCTCTGTTCACCACATTAGGCTGCTTCCAATCTTTTGGCAGATCCATCCAATTATGCCATCATAGTGTCAGCTTCACAAATCTCTTCCCCCATCCCTTTCATTGGATAAATACTTCCTATCCTAGAGGATTTGACTCTAACCTCCAGCATCTGCAGTCCTCACTTTCCCCTCATATTTATTTGCTTTGGGCCATAATGTTCAGTTAATGAATATCGTTGCTTGAAAGGACCTGTTCCTCATACCTTCATTTGGATTAAACAATCATTGAGAATATTTACCATTTTATGTTGGTCCTCAAATTCAAACCTATTTTCACCTTTTACTGTTTTATTTGATTGTCTTTTTGCTGTTTTTGATATCATTCAAGTAATCATTGCTTGTTTGCCATCTTGAAATTGCATGTTAACATCTGTGTCTGTGAATGCATGCATGAGTACATGTGTGCGGTACACTATTAGATATGGTGCTGCATTTGGGGACAACACTGCAGCTAGAAAAGAGGTACAACTGCAACCCTCTCAAAATAAATTAGCCTTCAATCTTTAAGGATAAAAAGCATGGTGAGCACTAACAACAAAAAGGTACTGAAAGCAGATCATTTTGTTTGGACATCATGTTGCTTAGCTCTGAGTCAGAAAACTATGAGGTTATAATCCCCACCCTCGTCCAGTTTTGAGGAAGTCAAAAACAGGAATTCAATAGGTCTGGCACCATTTGTCGAGAGAAAATAACGTTAATGTTTTGAGTCTAGATTAGAATGGTGCTGGAAGAGCACAGCAGTTCAGGCAGCATCTGAGGAGCAGTAAAATCGACGTTTCGGGCAAAAGCCCTTCATCAGGAAGTCCAGTGATCTTTCATCAGATGTTCTGAAGAAGTGTCACTGGACACAAAGTGCTAACTGAAGAACTTCTGCACAAAGGTTGCTGGACTCAAAACATTAACTCTGCTTTCTCTCCACAGATGTGCCAGAACAAATGAATTTCTCTCTCAATTTCTGTTTTTGAATGTGACTTTTTGTCGACGCCTTCTGAGGTGGATTAATAGATTCTAAGGCACTGTTTCGAAGAAAAGCAGGAGAGTCATTCTTTCTGCCTTGATCAATAATTAACTCTCAAGTAGCACCACTAAAATTCCAAGATGGTGGCAGAGTAGGACGCTTCAGCTGATGTTCGTTTGCTCTGTCCATTTCTTTTTCTTTTTTTCTAATTTCTTCTCTTTGTGGCTATCTTTCTATCTTCTTTCTTCTCAGTGGTATCCTGCCTGAACTCCCGCCTCCCCATGGACTCAGACGCTCAGCCTCAACAAGGACCCGGCGAGGCATCCTCTCAGCAGAGCCCAGTGGTCTCTCAGTCTGGTGTGGGCAGTCTTTCAGCCCTGCATGGCAGTCACTCAACCTGGCCAGGCAATCTCCCAGCCTGGTGTGGTGGTCTCTCATCAGCTGCTCAGTTTGGTGGTCTCTCAGCAGTTCCTGATGGTCTCTTAGCCCAGCACGATGGTCTCTCGAGATCTATGGTGATCACTTGGCCTGACATGGCCTCAGTATGGACCTTCAGCCCCGAGGTGAAGCCTGGCACCTGAATCAAGGCCTGGTGCAGACAGGAGGGTAGGTGCTAGTGTGGACTGGAATGGAAGGACTATTGTTCTGAACTTTTTACTTCCCTATTTTCTAATTTATTCCTATGATTGGTCATACTGCACTTTTTATTTATTTATTTTTTGAATTTTTTTAAAAATAGGAATTGTACTGAAGAATCTATGCCTAGGTATTTTGTACCTAAGATGGTGCCATAAGTTGCAACTTGTAAACTTTAAAGTTCCAAGGAAGGGTCACTCAACTTGAAATTTTAACGCTGAAAGCTAATTCAATTCAATTAAACATATTATCTGGGGCTCGTTGGTCTAGGGGTATGGTGCTCGCTTTGGGCGTTCGATGGTGGATATATGCTAGAGGTCCCGGGTTCAAATCCTGGACGAGCTCTCATTTCTTAAGATGGCATAGTGGCTCACAGCACCAGGGACCTGGGTTCGATTCCAGCCTCAGGTAACTGTCTGTGTGGAGTTTGCACATTCTCCCTGTGTCTGCATGAGTTTCTTCTGGGTGCTCTGGTTTCCTCCTGCTATCCAAAGATGTGCAAATTAGGTGAATTGGCCATGCTAAATTGCCCACAATGTTTCAGGAATGTGTAGATTAGGTGTGTTAGTCAGGGGCAAATGTACGGGGGGGGTGGGTCATTCTTCGGAGGGTTGGTGCGGATTTGTTGTGCCGAAGGGCCTGTTTCCACACTGTAGGGATTCTGTGGTTGTTTTCTCACTGTTGTGTATGAGTCTTTGCTGTGCGCAAATTGACTGCCATGTTCTCTATTTTGCAGAGTTATTACACTTTAAAGGTACTCAAGATCTGTAAAGTGGCCTGAACTCTCAAAGAGCAGCAACACAATTTCCATATTGTTACTTGAATGATTACTCTGGTGACTTCAAAAGTTATTTAGTATCTTGGGCAGTTCTGACTTTGTGAATAAGGCTATATTAATGCAGGATATTCCCAAAACTAATAACCAACATATTGCTCTGTTGCATTACATATTTGGATTAAATGGGAGGACTGTCAAACAAATGCTAGTATTCGTTTTGAAGCCAGTTCTATAACCATTAAGGCAAAAAATCCTGCAAAACCAACTGTGTTCAACAGGACACTGTGTCCAAATGGTTGGAAAGCATCTCCCCCCTTCTCAACTCCAAAGCGCGAGCATTCTGGGGAGGGTAAACAACATGCTACATAAACAATCTGAAATTCACCTTGAAGAATAACAGAATTGACATGAATGGCTGGAAAACATTTGGCACAAATCATTCAGAATTGTGACAATCTTGGTTGCATCATGCTTTGACTCCAAATGGCTTAATTTCGAAGTGGAGCAGTAGCAGAGAAGGAAAGAAAAGAAAGTCCTGAAAAGAAATTACCGTGTGGAAACAGGCCCTTCAGCCCAACAAGTCCACACCGAGCCACCAACCCACCTAGACTCATTCCCCTACATTTACCCCTTCACCTAAAGCTACTGGCAATTTAGCATGGCCAATTCACCTAACCTGCACCCGGAGGAAACCCACACAGACACAGGGAGAATGTGTAAACTCCACACAGTCACCTGAGGCGGGAATTGAACCCTGGTCTCAGTCCTAACCACTGTGCCACTATGCCACCCATTACTTCGTGGGATGGCCTGTTCCATGTGCCTGAAGATCGCAGGCCAAGATTTGGCCTGTTACACGAAGAGCATGGCAGGAACTTTCAACCCTGAACAGACAGTATCATTGAATTGAGGTGCAGGAGACAACGATATCAAGACAGTTCCTTTCTTTCCACTCGGTGTGTACAGACTTCATACAGACTAATCCCTGCTATCACACTGGGAATGAATGTATGAAAATTAAGAGGAATGGTGTATGTTTAATTGGGAGACTCAGAAAAAGGTGTTCTGCAAATACAGGCATTTCACTTCTTTTCATTGCATGACCCAGGAGCAAATCCAAAGCACCAGAAGCCCTAAGATATTGTGGAATTGCTTTAGTTTAATGTATTTCCTCATTATAAACAGTCAATTATATATCCTTTGGGCATTGGCATGTTAAACTAGTGAGCATGGCATTCACTCACACAGAAGAAGAAGAACTCCAGAGAAAATCTCCTGAAACAATTAATCAGCACAGAGCACCTTACAATTAGCCATACATTATATAAACATTAAAAGGATACAATTTCTGTCACAAAGCATGGACAGCTTTCCCACAAAGGGGGAAAAAGAAACTGCAGGAGTTTAAACTTAGTTGTTAGGTGATAATGATTATTTTACACCTTACTAACAAGAATAATTAACACGTGTTCGCTACCAAGTAGATAAAGTGCTGTTCTGCAAACAGATTGAATTGTCTTGCTAATAGATGCATTGTGTTGGCTGATTGTGTGATACTTTTTCATTAGCAGGAAAACCTACTGTGGTGATTCTGGGGGAGGCTTATGTACTTTAAGTGAACACATTTTGTTGGAGAAATCATTAAGCACAAACACCTTGCCGTTGGTCATCAGAAAGTTGCCAACCATAAAGGGGGTTGGGAAACTGTCTAATCAGTGTTTGCAATTTTTGTAATCCGCTGTGTTTCCTCTGTCACTTGTTTTCATATTGAAACACAATTAAAACTCCAGCTATGCATTTCACTTGCATGCTGAGTAAAGTTTTCTTGTCATGATAAGAATTGTCCTGCAAAGTTAAGTCACTAGAAATAGAAATGACTCATTTCACTAATTGCACGTAGTGGTATATAGTAGATTTAAACATATGTTATCTAATCTGGTGGATAAACATATCTAAGATGCTTTGCCAAATGTTGTACCTATGCACAACAGAACTATAAAATGAAGGCTTTTCTTTTGTGATAGCGTGAAGAATAAAGTCCACATTGTGGTAAGGCTGACAGAATTATTTACACTTCAAGTGCCTAGTTAAATATTAACCAAATTTGTATGCCCTGTGGTATGTGGTTATTATTTAACTTCTGTCAAAACTGATTCTCAGAAAAACATCTTCAAACCACACTTTGAAATGTAGTATGCTTTTAATTTTGCTACAGTAGGTGATCATCAAATTTCAAATGTCATTTATCACTAAAACATTTGGACTCAAATTTACAGCAACATCGACTTGACTGAAGTCTGTTATATTTGTAGTTTACAAACAGCTCTTCAGTTTGTAAGGTGGTAACATCTTCATAAATACATTTGTAAAACAATCCTCTGTTGCAATTGTAACAAAATTACATGTTCTGAAAGAGCAAACTTCTCCAATTTCACCAGAAATACCGGAAGGACTCCTCCCAAAGCATATGTGATGACCTGAATAACATGGAACTAAAGTATTCACTTTAAACCCAGCAGAAATAGTTTGAAAGCTGACCAATGCTGCAGAGTTTGGTTTTGCACAATTAATGACTTTTATGTGTGTTAGACTTTTTAAAAAAATTTCCTCATTAGTGGGATGTGACTTCATTGGCTACACCAGCAATTGTTGTACCTCGCTAATTACCCTACCCCAAACAAGTCACTACTCATCCTTGAAAACTCCAGTGGAAACAAGTCCAGCCTGCCCAACCTATCATAAAACAATTCACTCTTTCCATTGCCAATCTAGTAAACCTGCTTTGAACTGTCTCCAATTGATATCCATCCTTCCTTTAATAAGGAAACCAAGACTATGTACAGTATTTGAAAAGTGGTCTCATCAATGCCATGTATAACTGAATCATTACAATCTTACTTTTATGTTCAATCCTCTTGTTATCAAGAATAGCATCCCATTAGCCTGCTTGATTACATGCTGGACAAACTTTTCGTGACACTAGCACCAAATTACCTATATCCCTCTGCACCTTAGAATTTTGCAGCCGTTCTCCTTTTAAGCAATACACTGCTTTTATATTCTTCCGGCCAAAGTGAACAACTTCACATTTTTCCACCTCTAAACTCCATCTGACAGATTTTTGCCAACTTTCTCAAACTATTTGTATTTGTCTGCAACTTGTTTACATTTATTTCACAACATTAGAGTCACAGAAACAGAGACAGAAACTCAGCAGATCTGGCAGATTTCCAGACCAAAGCTGTGGTGATGGGTATCTGCAATGGCCCCAGTTATATCTCTCTCTTTGTGGAGTACATGGAACATTACTTGTTCCAATCCTGCTTGAGACCCTTCCAAGACTCTCTCCAGTATATTGATGATATTGACTGTGTTGCTTCCCTTTCTCAATTGGAACTGGAAAAGTTTATGTTTTGCTTCCGATTTCCACCCTGCTTTCACCTTCATCTGAAAATGTGTTGCTGGTCAAAGCACAGCAGGCCAGGCAGCATCTCAGGAATAGAGAATTCGACGTTTCGAGCGTAAGCCCTTCATCACCTTCATCTGGCCTACCTCTGACTCCTCCCTTCCCTTCCCCGGCATCTTTGTTTCCATACCTGAAGATAAGCTGACCACCAATATTTACTACAAACCCATCAACTCCCACAGTCCTGAAGAAGGGCTCATGCCCAAAACATCAACTCTCCTGCTCCTTGGATGCTGCCTGACCTGCTGCGCTTTCCCAGCAACACACTTTCAATTCCCACAGTTACTGTGACTGTAAATTCTGCTTCCTCTAAAGACTCTCTTCCATTCTCCCAGTTCCTCCATTTGCATAGCATCTGTTTCGATAGTGCTAACTTCGACAAGTGACCTCTGAAATATCCACTTTTTTGCTCAACTGCAAATTCTTAACCACCATGGTTTTGACAGGGCCCTCAGCTCCCATACCTACAGCACGTCAGCTTTATCCCTTCTCTTCCCTCCTACAATATGGTCCGCTAGCCCTCACAAGCCGCTCCCACCAGCATTCACTTCCAAAGTATCATTAGCTGCTATTTCACCACCTCATTGGGATGCCAACACCAGATACATATTCCCGTCCCTTTCCTTGTTAGTATTCCGCAGAGGTCGTGCCCCCTGAGACAACCCAGTCTACTGTTCCCTCACTCCAAGCACGGCCCCACACACCCATGGCACCTTGCCATGGAATTACAGAAGATGTAATACCTGTCCATTTACTTTCTTCATCTCAACTATCCAATGTCCCAAACACACCTTCTAGGTAAAGCGTGTTTTACCTTCACTTCCCTCAATGTAGTCTCTGTATTTGGTGCTCACTTTGTGTTCTCCTGTACACTGGGGAAATAAAGCGCAGACTGGGCAACTGCTTTGCAGGACACCTATGTTCTTTTCACAAAAATGAGCTTCCAGCTGCCTACCTGTTCAACACACCACCATGTTCCCTTGCCAACATCTCTGTCTTAGGGCTGCTGCAATGCTCCAGTGAAGCTCAGCACAGGCTGAAAGAACAGCACGTCATTTTCCGCTTGGGGACCCTGTAACTTTCTGGAGCTCAATATTGAGTTCAATAATTTCTGAGCCTCAGCATCTTCTCCCATGTCCTTGCCTGAACCCTTACACTTGAGTCCTTGTCATCACATTGGTTGCTACCACAACTAACTCAGCCACTGATGGTCCCCATTAGCAGCCATTAATTCTCTTAGGCTGACCTTTACTCAGTCCTTTGTCTGCCCAACTATTGTTCATCCTCTCTGGGCTCCATCTCCACCTATTGTTCACTCCTCCCCTCTAACCACCCTTCTTCAACATATATACAAATCTTTTCCTAGTTACAATCAGTTTTGAAGAAAGTCACTGGACGCAAAATGTTGACTCTGCTTTCTCTCCACAGATGTGGTCAGACCTGCTGAATTTTCGTAGCAATCTCTGTTTATGTTTCTGATTTCAACCCTAGGCAGTTCTTTGATATTGTTTTTATCTTGGTGTCATCTGTGAATTGAACTACCATGCCCTCACTCATCTCATATAAATGATTGTTATAAATTATGCCAAGCTGAGGACCCAGAATGGAGGCAAAAGTGAGGACTGCAGATGCTGGAAATCAGAGTCTAGATTAGAGTGGTGCTGGAAAAGCACAGCAGGTCAGGCAGCATCCGAGGAGCAGGAAAATCAACATTACGGGCTCAAGCCCTTCATTAGGACTGAAGGCAGGGATCCTCCAGGGTGGAGAGATAAACAGGAGAGGGGTGAAGCTGGGGCAAAGGTAGCAAAGAGTACCTGGGGGTTGCAGTGAGAGAGAGAGAGACTCACTGAGATTCTTGAGGAGAGAGGAGGAGAACCTCTTCAAGGTAGGCAAGGATGTCTACCTTGCAAGGATACCTAACTTGAATTATGCTGACTCTTCCTGAATACATTGAGTTTGTCCATTTGGATAGATATACTCTGTGTAATGATCAATTTGAATGTCTTCCCTACAACAGACATCAAGCTAACCTCCCTATAACTTCATGTTTTCTGCCTCCCACCCTTCTTAAATGGAGATGTTATATTTACTACATTCCAGTCTGATAGCACCTTTTCAGAATTTAGTCAATTTTGGAAAATCAGCACCAATGACTTCATTAACAACTTCCTTTAAGTGCCTAGGATGAAATTCATCTGGACCCAGAGACTAGTTAGCCATTTGGTCAAATTAGGCCATTTGGGTCATCAAATCTATTTCACCTTTCAATGAGATCATTGTTGATCTGATAATCTTCAACTTCACTTTCTTGCCTTTTCCTGACAATCCTTTACTCTCTTACTGATCAGAAATCAGTCTATCCCAACCCTTAATATACTGAACAACCCAGCCTGTATAGTCTCTGCAGTAAAGAATTCCACATATGTTTTTATCATGTTGTGCCAACTAACAGAGGAGAGCTGAGTTAATGGCTCATGTATCCCAGGCCTTGTGTCTGCAAAGGTCCAACCAATTCGAAATGCAGGAAGGTTCATGGAAAATATATTCATTCTAAGAATCATTTCCTAATCATGGTTAGAGATGGTTCTGTGGAGAAGCATCATTACCACAGACCATTGCCTGCAGTAACTATTTATATTTTAAAACAAATCTGGATTTGAGAAGCAGCATTTGTGTTTGTAGAAATACAGAAATAAATATTTGGAAATGTTAAAGAAAAAGAATTCCAAATATTCACTATCCTCTGACTGAAGTAGTTTTGGTGATGAGGGTTATGAGGCCAGCCACAATCTCAGTGAATAGTGAAGCAGACCTGATGGGTCTTCTTCCGCTTCTAATTCTTATGGTGTGTTTCTCATTATTTTTCTACATTAAATTCCACCTGCTAAGTTTTTCTCCACTCACTTAACCTATCTATAATCCTCTGTAGACTCTTTGTAGACCATTGCCTTCTCACATAAGTCCATAAGACATAGGAGTGAAAATAAGGCCATTCGGCCCATCGAGTCCACTCCGCCATTCAATCATGACTGATGGGCATTTCAACTCCACTTACCAGCATTCTTCCTGTAGCCCTTAATTCCTTGTGACATCAAGAATTTATCAATCTCTGCCTTGAAGACATTTAGCGTCCCGGCCTCCACTGCGCTCTGCGGCAATGAATTCCACAGGCCCACCACTCTCTGGCTGAAGAAATGTCTCCGCATTTCTGTTCTGAATTGACCCCCTCTAATTCTAAGGCTGTGTCCACGGGTCCTAGTCTCCTCGCCTATCGGAAACAATTTCCTAGCGTCCACCCTTTCCAAGCCATGTATTATCTTGTACGTTTCTATTAAATCTCCCCTTAATCTTCTAAACTCCAATGAATACAATCCCAGGATCCTCAGTTGTTCCTCGTATGTTAGACCAACCATTCCAGGGATCATCCGTGGGAATCTCCGCTGGACACGCTCCAGTATGTCCTTTCTGAGGTGTGGGGACTGAAACTGGATACAGTACTCCAAATGGGGCCTAACCAGAGCTTTATAAAGTCTCAGTAGCACAATAGTGCTTTTATATTCCAACCCTCTTGAGATAAATGACAACATTGCATTCACTTTCTTAATCACGGATTCAACCTGCATGTTTACCTTTAGAGAATCCTCGACTAGCTCTCCCAGATCCCTTTGTACTTTGGCTTTACGAATTTTCTCACCATTTAGAAAGTAGTCTATGCTTTTATTCTTTTTGCCAAAGTGCAAGACCTCGCACTTGCTCACGTTGAATTCCATCAGCCATTTCCTGGACCACTCTCCCAAACTGTCTAGATCCTTCTGCAGCCTCCCCACTTCCTCAGTACTACCTGCCTGTCCACCTAACTTCGTATCATCGGCAAACTTCACTAGAATGCCCCCAGTCCCTTCATCCAGATCATTAATATATAATGTGAACAGCTGTGGCCCTAACACTGAACCCTGTGGGACACCGCTTGTCACCGGTTGCCATTTCAAAAAAGAACCTTTTATCCCAACTCTCTGCCTTCTGTCAGACAGCCAATCCTCAATCCATACCAGTAGCTCACCTCGAACACCATGGGCCCCCACCTTGCTCAGCAGCTTCCCATGTGGTACCTTATCAAAGCCTTTTGACCACATCCCCTGGTCTAACCTACTTGTCACCTCTTCAAAGAATTCCAACAGGTTTGTCAGACATGACCTCCCCTTACTAAATCCACGTTGACTTGTTCTAATCAGACTCTGCTCTTCCAAGAATTTAGAAACCTCATCCTTAATGACGGATTCTAGAATTTTACCAACAACCGAGGTTAGGCTAATTAGCCGATAATTTTTCCATTGTTTGCCTTGATCCTTTCTTGAACAAGGGGGTTACAACAGCGATCTTCCAATCATCTGGGACTTTCCCTGACTCCAGTGACTTTTGAAAGATCTCAACCAATGCCTCCACTATTTCTTCAGCCACCTCCCTCAGAACTCTAGGATGTATCCCATCGGGGCCAGGAGATTTATCAATTTTAAGACCTTTTAGCTTTTCTAGCACTTTCTCTTTTGTAATGGTAACCATACTCATCTCAGCCCCCTGACTGCCTTTAATTGTTGGGATATTACTCATGTCTTCCACTGTGAAGACTGATGCAAAGTACTTGTTAAGTTCTCCTGCTATTTCCTTATCTCCCATCACTAGGCTTCCAGCATCAGTTTGAAGTGGCCCAATGTCTACTTTTGCCTGTCATTTGTTTCTTATGTATTGAAAGAAACTTTTACTATCATTTCTTATATTACTGGCTAGCCTACCTTCATATCCTGATGAAGGGCTTATGCTCGAAACGTCGAATTCTCTATTCCTGAGATGCTGCCTGGCCTGCTGTGCTTTGACCAGCAACACATTTGCAGCTACCTTCATATTTGATCCTCTCTATCCTTATTTCTCTCTTTGTTATCCTCTGTTTGTTTTTGTAGCCTTCCCAATCTTCTGATTTCCAGTGCTCTTGGCCACTTTATAGGATCATTCTTTTTCTTTAATACATTTCCTGACTTCCTGTGTCAGCCATGGCTGACTAATCCCTCCCTGGATAATCTTTCTCTTCTTGAATGAACCTCTATACAGTGTCCTCAATTATGCCCACAAATTCCTGCCATTTTTGCTCTACTGTCTTCCCCGCTCGGCTCTGCTTCCAGTCTATTTTTCTCAGTTCCTCTCTCATGCCCTCATAATTCCCTTTATTTAACTGTAACACCATTACATCCGATTTTGCCTTCTCTCTTTCAAACTGCAGACTGAACTCTACCATATTATGATCGCTGCTTCCTAAGTGTTCCCTTATTTTAAGATCTTTTATAAAGTCTGGTTCATTACATAGCACTAGGTCCAGAATAGCCTGCTCCCTTGTGGGCTCCATGACAAGCTGTTTCAAAGAGCCATCCTGTAAGCATTCCATGAATTCCTTTTCTTTGGATCCACTGGCAACATTATTTACCCAGTCCACCTGCATATTGAAGTCCCCCATGATCACCATGACCTGCCTTTCTGACATGCCTTCTCTATTTCCCGGTACATGTTGCACCCCTGGTCCTGACCACTGTTAGGAGGTCTGTACATAACTCCCGTTATGGATTTTTTGCCTTTCTGGTTCCTCAATTCCACCCACACAGACTCCACATCATCTGACACTATGTCATTCAGTGCCATAGATTTAATTTTGTTCGAAACAAACAAGGCAACCCCACCCCCTCTGCCTACTTCCTGTCTTTTCGATAAGTTGAAAATCCTTGGAGGTTTAACTGCCAGTCCTGACCCCCCCTGTAACCACGTCTCTGTGATACCTACCACATCATAATCATTCACTATGATCTGCGCCATTAGTTCATCTGCTTTGTTATGAATGCCAAGAGCATTCAGGTAAAGTGCCTTAATGCTAACTTTATCATTTGAAATATTGGAAATCATATGATGTCCTAAGTTATCCTTCCTGTTTGCTGCATTCCCAATCTGCCTTGAGTTTAAATCCGCCTGCACATATGCTGTCCTGTTGCTTATCTTTCCATTTAACTCCATACTCCCTGTTTCTGTCACTTTCCCTTCCCCCTAACTCAGAAGTTTAAAGTCCTACTGACCACCCTATTTATCCTCTTCGCTAGAACATTGGTACCTGATCGGTTCAGGTGGAGACCGTCCCAACGGTACAGATCCCCCCGGTTCCAAAACTGATGCCAATGCCCCATGAAGTGGAATCCCTCTTTCCCACACCAATCCCTTACCACATGTTTACTTCCCAAATTTTCTTATCCCTATGTCAATTGGCACATGGCTCGGGCAGTAATCCAGAGATTATGACCCTTGAGGACCTGTACTTCAATTTCCTTCCTAGTGCTTCGTAATCCCCAAACAGGTCCTCCAACCTAGCTTTGCCTATGTTGTTAGTACCAACGTGGACCACAACAACTGGATCCTCCCCCTCCCGCTCCAATATCCTTTCAAGCCGGTCGGAGATGTCCCGCACCCTGGCAGCGGGCAGGCAACACACCATGCGAGAATCCCGATCCAGCTTGCAAAGGATACTATCAGTCCCGCTAATTATAGAATCCCCTATAACAACTACTTGTCTTTTTGCTCCCCCCTCTTGAATGGCCTTCTGTACCATGGTGCCGTGGTCAGCTGGCTCATCCTATCCAGAGTCCTTTTCCTCATCCATACAGGGAGGAAGAATCTCATACCTGTTGGACAAGGTCAAGGGCTGAGGCTCCTGCACTCCTGAACTCAGGTTCCCCCTACCTGCCTCACTTACAGTCACTTTCTGATGTCCCTGATCACTAACTGAATGTGAATTACTTAATCTCCCAGGTGTGATTGCCTCCTGAAACAAAGCGTCCAGTAACTCTCCCCCTCCCGGATGTGCCGCAGTGTTTGAAGCTCAGATTCCAGATCATCAACTCTGATCTGGAGTTCTTCCAGCAACCAACACTTGCTGCAGATGTGGTCACTGCCATTCACAATGGGATCAGCCAGCTCCCACATCATACAGCTTTTGAGTTATCTACAAACCTGGCTACTGTACATTCAATTTCCTCATCTAAGTCATTAAAATTGAGATAATTATTGGTACTTGTAAACAGCAGCTGTGGCACTCCACTAGTTAAATGTTGCCAAACTGAAAGTTGGGGAGGCAAAGGCCTAGTGGTATTTTTTTTAGGCTATTAATCCAGTAACTGGGGACCCAGGCCCATACCCTGCCATGATAGATTGTGGAATTGGAATTCAGTGAAAAAAATCTGGGATTAAGAATCTACACATGACAGTGGAAATCATTGCTGGTTGTTGGGAAAAAAAATCCATCTGGCTCACTCATGTCCTTCAGGGAAGTAAATCTGCCATTCTGAGCTGGTCTGATCTACATGTGACTCCAGATCCACGGCAACATGGTTGACTTTCAACTGCTTTCTGAAATGACCTAGTAAGCTGCTCAGTTCAATAGCAGCCAGGACCAGACAATAAATGCTGGCCAGCCAGTGATGCCCATGTCCCACGAGTGGCTAAAGAAAGTGACCCTTCCTTATCTCAACTCTGTGTCTTCTACAATTTAGCTAATCCACAATCCATATAAGTATATTACCTCCAAAACCATGGGCTCTTATCTTATTAAATTGTGTTGTACCTTATTAAATGCCTTCTGAAAATCCAAGTGTATTATATGCATATGCTACTCCTTTGTTTGCGGACTCTGGTAGGTCATATTATATGTTTCTAAATGTTCTGCTATTACATCCTTTATAATAGATTCTAACATTGACAATGACAGATGTTAAATTAAATGGCCTGTAGTTAACTGTTGTTTTTGTGTCCTTCCTTTCTTTTCAACGATAGCGTTAAATTGTCAGTTTTCTCATCCTCTGGGACTTTCCTGGAATTGAAAGATTCATGCAAGATTCATATTAATTCATCCATTATCTCTGTAGCTACTTCCTTTCATAACTTAGGATGTATCCCACCAAGTCCATGTGCCTTATTGGTATTCAGCTCCATTAGTTTCCCTAGCACTATTGCTCAGTGATAGTTATTGTCATTTCCTCTCCTCTTTAAGCCCCTCGATCATTTAGTAACATTGGAATGTTATTCGTGTATTTTATAGTGAAGACTGAAGCATTTATTCAACCCTTCTGGCATTTCCTGATCGTCCATTATCATTCCCCCTGCTTTGTTCTGTGAGGGGCCCATGTTCAGTTTTGCTACTCTCTTTTTTATATATTTAAAGAAAATCTTGCTGTCCATTTTGTGAGGTTTTCCATTTTGACTGGAACAATAGAGGAGCTAAATATTATTTAAAAAGAGAAAGACTGCAGAAAGCTACAGTACTGATGAATTTGGAGTCCTAATGTATAAATCATAAAGTGATGGTGAAGGCCTAGTGATATTACGACTAGATCCATAAATTCAGTGATCCAAGTAGTGGTCTGGGGACCCAGGTTCAAATCCTGTTCTGGAAGATGGTGGAACTTGAAGTCAACAAAACAATCTTGAATTAAAATTGTCAGGGACAATCCATCTGGTTCATTAAAATGCCCTTTAGAGAAGGAAAACTGCTATCCTGCCCTCATCTGGCCTACACACGACTCCAGAATCACAGCAATGTGGTTGACTCTTAGCTACCTTTGGCAATTTGGAATCAGCAATAAATGCTGGCCCAGCCAGCATTGCCCTCATCTCATGAATGGTTAGAAAATATAGAGAAGGCAAGTTTGAATACTGCAAACAGTTTTGTTCCACTTACTTAAGAGAAGATATTCTGATCTTGGAGGCAGTTCAGAGAAGGTTCGCTAAGCTGATCCTGGGTATAGAGGGATTGTCCCATGAGCCGTGGTTGAGTAGGTTGAGCCTATACTCATTGTAGTTTAGAAGAATGAAAGTTGACTTGTTGAAAGTACAAAATTCATGGAGAGCTTGATAGACTAGATGTGGAGAGGTTGTTTTTTTCGAGAAGGAAGATGTGAGGGAGGCTCTTGGGATCAGAGGGCATAATGTCAGGATAAGAGTTCACCCATTTAGCACAGAGATAAAGAGATATTTCTTCTTTCAGATGGCAATGAATCTGTGAAATTCTTCACTGCAGAAGGCTATCAATCTCCAAGTCAGGATAATTTGTGGCTTGAAGACAGGCTTGGAGTTAATGGTGTTCCTATGCATATCCTGAGCTCACTCTTCTCATTGATAGAGATCAGGGGTTTGGAAGGTGCTGTCTCAAGAATCTTGGTGAGTTTATGCTGTGCATCTTGGGAAAGGTTCATAGTGCTGGCACTGTGGTGATGGTGGTGAGAGGGAATGAGTGTTGAAGGCTCACATTGACACAGATTGCTTCCATATTTGAGGAGTTTTGAGTGTACTGAACATTGGGCTATGATCAGAGAACATCTCCGCTCTGACATTATGATGGTGGGAGCTACTAAAGATGATTAATTCTAAGACATTATCAAGAGGAACTCCTGCATTGATATCTTAGGTTGAAGACAATTGCCCTCCAACAATTGCATCCATCTTCCTTTATGCCAGGTATGATTCCAATTATTGGAGAGTTTCTCCATGATTCCCATTGATCTCAGTTTTACGAGGACTTCTTGATGCCACACTTGGTGAAATGATGCCTTGGTATCATGGGCAGTCACTTTCAGCCCAACCTTAATCCTTTATCCATATTTGAACAAGGCTGTAATGGGGTCAGAATTTAAAATACTCAGGGAGAACCCAAAATGATTGTCAAAGAGCAGTTTAGTATTGAGTCACTATCATTATATAGCACTGTTGAGGGCTCCCTCCATCACTTTGCTGACTGTAGTCTGATGGTGTGGTAGATGGTCTGATTGGATTATCTTGCTTTTTGGGTGTACCTGAGTGATTTTCTATATGTTTGGTAGATGCCAATGTTTTAGAGATACATCAGAGGCTGAGAAGTAACTTTATTGAGGTTTATCAAATCATGACAGGCATGGATAGGTTAAATAGACAAGATCTTTTCCCAGGGTAGGGGAATCCAGAACTAGAGGGTGGAGGTTTAGGGTGAGAGAGGAAAGATTTAAAAGGGACCTATGGGGCAACATTTTCTCAGAGTTTATGGTGCGTATATGGAATGAGCTGCCAGAGGAAGTGGGGGAGACTGGTACATTTGAAACATTTAAAAGGCATTTGGATAAGGTTATGAATAGAAGGGGTTTAGAAGGATTGGGCCAAGTGTTGGCAAATGGAACTTGATTAGTTTAAGATATCTGGTTGGCATGGATGAGTTGGACCGAAGGGTCTGTTTCCATGCTATACATCTCTATGACTTTATGACGCTATGTACTAGAAGAGCAAATGGCAGCTAGTTCTGGAGCATTTATCTTCAATACTATTACTGAATGTTGTCAATGCCCATACTCTTGCTAAGAATACATGGACAACTTTGAACTTTCTCTGTACTGTTCAATCACTTGAGACTTTGGTGAAGCAGTAAGTACATGAATCAGATAGAACCAGGCCAGAAATTCTACAGTTCTGTTCAGGTTTGTGCAATCATGGGTCAGGTTTTGATCTGCCATTTTGTCCTCCCCATGACCCACCCTAAAGTTCAGGAAATAGTCTTTAAAGAATTTGATCAGGTTGTTTTCACCTTTAAAGACCCTGACACCATTCAAGTTCATATTGTGTTGATTTAAGAATATTGAGGTTGTTAGGATGGGAGCAATGCTGGTGCAATGTGTGACGTGGTTGTAGAACATTTTGTAGAAAGTGGAGGTCATGAACCTTAATGGGCTGAAAAGTTAATAAATAACTTTTGCACAGAAAATGGTGGCTAGCAGTAGAAACATAAATCAAAGTTTATGTAAAACTTTAGAGAATGTCAATCTTATTAATTCATAGTAATTTATCCAACAGATCACATTAAACAGTCAAGAAATTGCTTACGTTTCATTTTGTTAGAGCTTTGGTGGAAGCAGGATGTGTCAGAAGCCAACTCAAAGATCATAATTCATATTCTTTCAGTGTTACTGTAACATGAGAGCAATCTAATTGTTAGCTGAGCGGATGCATGTTAAGGAAAGAATATACCAGCACATGTTTTATACATCTCATGAATTAATCAATATGTATTGCCCAGAGGACAGACATGTCCTAAATTGTTTTCTTTAAAGTTAACATTATCTTATATAATTATTTTGTAAAGGATTGACTCTTGCTAGATTAAAAAAAAAGTCTGCTGTCGAACAAAGATTGGGCAGGTAGGCTGCTTCAAGAAGTTTCTGGCAACTACCAGGACAAATGCTAACTCATGACTACTCTGGAATGTCATATCATTTGTATGACAATTCCAACTATGCCAACTATAAAATATGTAGTGGGCGAGACATCTATCTCAGCTAGTTCTGACCAAAGGAAACCATTGAAGCACATTACATATGAAATGGCTAATAAGTCTGTAGGTATAAAACATGATGTGTTTCAGCTAGGACATCAAAAACCACCCGATTTGATTGAATGGCTAAGCTCAAAGTTGGAGTCACTTGACTGAAACTGGTGGTTTATTTCAATCATCTGCAGTTTATGACTTCTTTCTCAATCTGCTTGTAACACGAAAAGAGAAAACAGACAGTAGATTCATGCTTAGCTAATAGCTGCCTCTGATCTTAATCTCACTCAAGAGTCTAATTTCTGGAAAGAATACTGTATTTTACTTGTGAAGTGAACCAATCCCCAGTTTACAATTACTGCACCATCACCAGCAAGTTGACTGCATTTGAGTCCTTGTGAACGTGACCAATTTGCAGAGTTCACTGAAAGAAGCACCACTGGACATTGACCTATTGTAATCTTTAATTGGCATAATTCCAAAACATTTGACTTTAAGTATTTTGTAATGTATAACTTCTCTCTTTTCTCATGTCTCTGTGTGTGCCTGCGTGCGGACAATTGTTGCAAATCATTGTCCCAGTTATGGTTTTGAATACAGTAATAAATCCTTTTTTAAAAGTCCTAAATAATTTGCAGTGAGCCATTTTAAAAATGGGCTTCACAAACAGGAACAAAACACAGAGAATCCTGGTGGTGTCTGTGAAGAGAAATAGAGTTAATGTTTCAAGTGTGGTATGACTTTTCTTCAGAACTCTCCTTCACAAATAAAGTTTGGGATATATACTACTGCCGATTTTTAAAAGGGAAAAGAAAAATAGAAGAAAATAAATTCAAAACTACCTCTGTTATTAGATTACTTACAGTGGGGAAACAGGCCCTTCGGCCCAACAAGTCCACATCGACCCGCCGAAGCGCAATCCACCCATACCCCTCCATTTACACCTTACCTAACACTACGGGCAATTTAGCATGGCCAATTCACCTGACCCGCACAGCTTTGGACTGTGGGAGGAAACCGGAGCACCCGGAGGAAACCCACGCAGACACAGGGAGAACGTGCAAACTCCACACAGTCAGTCGCCTGAGTCGGGAATTGAACCCGGGTCTCAGGCGCTGTGAGACAGCAGTGCTAACCACTGTGCCACCGTGCCGCCCACTATGCTATGGACAGAGGATGAGAACAGTGAAACCAAATTGAATTTCGCTCACCTTCTTCTCTGTGCCATACTCACATTTTATTCATGGCCCCGATCAGACACTATAGTCAAAATCCCTGCTGTTTATTCTTCAGTTTTTGGATGTGTATGTTGCTGGTAAAAGAACCATTTATTGGTTATTCCTAAATGTCCTGAGAAGGTACATTGGTGGGTCTGAACTTCTGCTGCTAACATTGCAGATTCAAACTTCCTGAATCAGAGAATGCCCATCAAATCCATCCAATAAAAACAAAGAACTGCAGATGGTGGACATCTGAAAGAAAAGTAGAAAGTGCTGGAGAATCTCAACAGATGTGGCAGCATCTGAAGAAAGAAAAGCAGAGTTAATGTTGGAATCCAGGGTCTCAGCATCAAAACTTACCCCATCAAATTAATGTCTGTTTAGAATTTGGCCCTTATATGAAGACAACCTTTGCCCCTAATCTTGCTCTTACTGACCTTCCTTAGTATTATTTTTAAGGTTAGATTAGATTCCCCACAGACCCTTCGGCCCAACAAATCCACACTGACCCTCCGAAGAGTAATCCACACAGACCCATTGCCCTCTGACTCGTGCACCTCACACTACAGGCAATTTAGCATGGCCAATTCACCTGACCGGCACATCTTTGCATTGTGGGAGGAAACCGGAGCACCCGGAGAAAACCCACGCATACACGGCGAGAATGTGCAGACTCCACACAGACAGTTGCCTGAGGCTGGAATCAAACCTCTATCCCTGATGCTGTGAGGCAGCACTGCTAACCACTGAGCCACCGTGCCACCCAATTAAAATACATCCAGTACTTTTTCTCCCAGCTCTGTGGCTATTTCTGCATCTGTATAAGCTGTGAGGTCCCAGAGAGCTTTCAAAGCTGAGCAGCTATTTTTTTCACCATCTCCTTCCTTGGTGTTGTATAAGGACCACAAAATCTGTCCTGTGGTGCATCTAGAAAGGTGGCAATCAGGATGAGGGAAATGTGGATACTGGAGGATATCTAGAGGTTTGCACATTGCTTCCCTCCAGACACAGTTCATTTTCTGTCTCCAATTAAAGTGAAAATGGTTTGGGTGAGTGCAAGATGTAGAGGTAGGTTATAAGTCAGATCTGTGACATATTAGGCAACATTAAGAGTGCTTCATACCTAACGGCCAAATTATTTACAATGGAGCTGGTGCATCACTCCCACGTACCCAGTTTCTGATTCACCTTGGCTATGCACTCCTTTTGGCTTTTACTCATTTAAAATATGCACAAGTTTACCTGCACTCTATTACACCTGAAAGTGGTGTTGTGATTGGCAAGTTTAGAGTTAAATGCCTGTTACTGTAATGTGAGGAAAATGACAATTTATTTAAACAGAACTGCAATGCATGGTCCTGCAGAAATTTGGAATGTGTGTGCCATCTCACGTTCTTAAGAAGGCATTAGGCATTAAACGTAGTATTTACAATAGCCTACAGGGGAAAGTTTGAGTAGAAAATACTTGGCTTCACTCAGCGAATTCCTGGTCGATGCTTTCACTGAGTCATGGAGTCATACAGCACAGAAACAGACCCTTTGGTACAATTCATCCACGCTGAGGAGACATCCCAATCTGACCTAGTCCCATTTGCCAGCATTTGGCCCATATCCCTCTGAACCCTTTTTATTCATCTACCCATTGAGATGCCTTTTAAATGTTGTAATTGTAAACTGCTGCCAGGTTTGTGTTGAATATTGTTGGTTTGTCCCTCCAGACCATGAAGAAATGATCTCATGTTAATCACCAAACAATTTCAAGACGCCAAAATGGTTACATTTTTATTGCGTGCAAAACTCCATGCCATTTCCTTTCTCAAAGCCAAAGCTCTGATTGTTGAAATAACCACCACTGAGCATTTTCAAAATTTACTTACAGGATGTGGACATCACCGGCTAAGCCAGTATTTATTGTTCATCCCTAATTTCCCAGAGGGCAGTCAACCACATCGCTGTGAGTTTGGAGTCATATAGTTATATGTTGGGCAGATCAGGTAAGGACATCAGTGAACCGGATGGGCTTTTTCAAGAATGATGGCCATCATTAGACTCTTATAATCCCTACAGTGCGGAAAGAGGCCATTTAGCCCATCAAGTCTGCACCAACCTATCAACAGCACTTCACCCAGACCCAGCCCCTTTCCCTATCTCTACAATCTTGCATTTTCTATGGCTAATCCGGCTAGACTGCACATCCCTGGACATTATGAACAACTTAAGTAAAAACAATGACTGCAGATGCTGGAAACCAGATTCTGGATCAGTGGTGCTGGAAGAGCACAGCAGTTCAGGCAGCATCCGAGGAGCAGTAAAATCGACGTTTCGGGCAAAAGTCCTTCATCAGGAATAAAGGCAGAGAGCCTGAAGCATGGAGAGATAAGCTAGAGGAGGGTGGGGGTGGGGAGAAAGTAGCTGAAAATGTGTTGCCGGTTAAAGCACAGCAGGTTAGGCAGCATCCAAGGAATAGGAAATTCAGGAATGATGAAGGGCTTATGCCCGAAACGTCGAATTTCCTATTCCTTGGATACTGTCTAACCTGCTGTGCTTTAACCAGCAACACATTTTCAGCTGTGATCTCCAGCATCTGCAGACCTCATTTTTTACATGGGGAGAAAGTAGCATAGAGTACAATAGGTGAGTGGGGGAGGGAATGAAGGTGATAGGTCAGGGAAGAGGGTGGAGTGGATAGGTGGAAAAGTCATGGGGACAGTGCTGAGCTGGAAGTTTGGAACTAGGGTGAGGTGGGGGAAGGGGAAATGAGGAAACTGTTGAAGTCCACATTGATGCCCTGGGGTCGAAGTGTTCTGAGGTGGAAGATGAGGCATTCTTCCTCCAGCGTCTGGTGGTGAGGGAGCAGCAGTGAAGGAGGCCCAGGACCTCCATGTCCTTGGCAGAGTGGGAGGGGGAGTTGAAATGTTGGGCCACAGGACAGTGTGGCTGATTGGTGCGGTGTCCCGGAGATGTTCCCTAAAGTGGTCTGCTAGGAGGCGTCCGGTCTCCCCAATGTAGAGGAGACCGCATCAGGAGCAACGGATACAATAAATAATATTAGTGGATGTGCAGGTAAAGCTTTGATGGATGTGGAAGGCTCCTTTAGGCCTTGGATGGAGGTGAGGGAGGAGGTGTGGGCACAGGTTTTGCAGTTCCTGCAATGGCAGGGGAAAGTGCCAGGATGGGAGGGTGGGTTGTAGGGGGGTATGGACCTGACCAGGTAGTCACGGAGGGCTCGGTCTTTGCGGAAGGCAGAAAGGGGTGGGGAGGGAAATATATCCCTGTGGTGGGTTCTTTTTGGAGGTGGTGGAAATGTCGGTGAATGATTTGGTTTATGCAAAGGTTGGTAGGGTGGAAGGTGAGAACCAGGGGCGTTCTGTCCTTGTTATGGTTGGAGGGGTGGGAACTGAGGACAGAGGTGTGGGATGTGGATGAGATATGTTGGAGGGCATCTTTAACCACGTAGGAAGGGAAATTGCGGTCTCTAAAGAAGGAGGCCATCTGGTGTGTTCTGTGGTGGAACTGGTCCTCCTGGGAGCAGATACGGCAGAGGAATTGAGAATACGGGATGGCATTTTTGCAAGAGGTAGGGTGGGAAGAAGTGTAATCCAGGTAGCTGTGGGAGTCGGTGGGTTTGTAAAAAATGTCAGTGTCAAGTTGATCGTCATTAATGGAGTTGGAGAGGTCCAGGAAGGGGAGGGAGGTGTCAGAGATGGTCCAGGTAAATTTAAGATCAGGGTAGAATGTGTTGGTGAAGTTGATGAATTGCTCAACCTCCTCGCGGGAGCACGAGGTGGTGCCAATGCAGTCATCAATGTAGCGGAGGAAGAGGTGGGGAGTGGTGCCAGTGTAATTATGGAAGATCAACTGTTCTATGTAGCCAACAAAGAGACAGGCATAGCTGGGGCCCATACGTGCACCCATGGCTACCCCTTTGGTCTGGAGGAAGTGGGAGGATTCAAAGGAGAAATTGTTAAGGGTGAGGACCAGTTCAGCCAAACAAATGAGAGTGTTGGTGGAAGGGTACTGTTGGGGACATCGGGAGAGGAAAAAAACGGAGGCTTGGAGGCCCTGGTCATGGCGGATGGAGGTGTAGCGGGATTGGATATCCATGGTGAAGATGAGGCATTGGGGGCTGGGGAAATGGAAGTCTTGGAGGAGGTGGAGGGCGTGGGTGATGTCTCGAATGTATGTGGGGAGTTCCTGGACTAGGGGGGATAGGACAATGTCGAGGTAGGTAGAGATGAGTTCAGTGCGGCAGGAGCATGCTGAGATACTGGGTCAGCCAGGGTGATCAGGCTTGTGGATCTTGGGAAGGAGGTAGAACCGGGCAGTGCGGGGTTCCCGGACTATGAGGTTAGAAGCTGTGGGTGGGAGATCTCCCGAGGTGATGAGGTTCTGTATGATTTGGGAGATGATGGTTTGGTGATGGGGGCGCGGTGGGGTCATGGTCGAGGGGGCGATAGGTAGAGGTGTTCTCGAGTTGGCGTTTGGCTTCAGCGGTGTAGAGGTCAGTGCGCCAGACTACCACTGTGCCCCCTTCATCTGCTGGCTTGATGGTGAGGTTGGGATTGGAGCAGAGGGATTGGAGGGCTGCACGTTGAGAGGGTGAGAGGTTGGAGTGGGGGAGGCGGGTAGACAGGTTGAGGTGTTTAATGTCCCGGCGGCAGTTGGAAATGAACAACATAGCATGGCCAATCCACATAACCTGCACATCTCTGGAGTATGGGTGGAAACTGGAGCACTCAGAGGAAATTCACAAGGAGAGCGTACACACTTGACACAGTCACACAAGACTGGAATTGAATCTGCGCCCCTCGTGCTTTAAGGCAGTGGTACTAAACACTGAGCCACTGTGCTGCCCTTAATTCGATTTTTAAAAATTGAACTCAAATTCCACCATCTGCCATGGTGAGATTCAAAACCAAGCCCTTAGAACATTACCTGGGTTTCTGGATTAAATAATCTCATTATAATTCCACTTCCTCAATGGTACCACTCCACTAGTGGCATCAGTAACACTATACCATTACTCTCCAAGGCTCTGGAAGAACATATCCTTCAATCCTTCTTGTTGATTAACCTATTGTCTTCTCTTGCTTCAGGACAGATCCAATGATTGGAAATCATGTCACTACTGTAAGGGCTGGCCGATTGACATAGATTTTAACCAGACTGAACAATGGAATTATTATTTATTGCGCTGCAATGATTGGAAGATAAATTTCAAAATTCAGATGAAGAATGAAAAACTCTAAAGATGCAAATATTGTCATCAATGTTTGGGCTAATCACCTAGCCAGGTTCTTCACTTGTTCCCAGGCTCTCCTACACCTTTGCCAGCTCCACATTGATATCATGGTCGTTGTCTTCAAACTAAACAAAAATGTTAACACAAAGACTTTACCATGCCTGTGCTCTGGTGCACTATGAAGTAGTTTCCCATCCCTAAATGCAAATGTGTTGCTGGTCAAAGCACAGCAGGCCAGGCAGCATCTCAGGAATAGAGAATTCGACGTTTCAAGCATAAGCCCTTCATCAGAATGAATCCTGATGAAGGGCTTATGCTCGAAACGTCGAATTCTCTATTCCTGAGATGCTGCCTGGCCTGCTGTGCTTTGACCAGCAACACATTTGCAGCTGTGATCTCCAGCATCTGCAGACCTCATTTTTTACTCCCATCCCTAAATGCAGATCTTTGCCTGCTTGTTACATAGAGTGTTTAGATTTCTTTCAATTTAATATAATTTTCTAATGTTTCATTTTTTAATGAATTTGCATTGTTGGCGAGGCTGACATTTGTTACATGTCACTTGTGCAACTGGATAGCTTGCTAAGTCACTTGGGAGATCAAGTTAAGAATCAATCACGTTGGTGTGGGACTGGAATCACATGTGGGCCACACAAAATGCTTTTCTTTTTGAACATCCAGTTTTTCATTCAGAAACATTTGGTCATATTTGATTTGATGCAGCTTCAGAAAGGAAAAAGAGAACTTGTCAGTAAAATCAGTCTAATTACACTTTCTGTACGCTGTTCTGGCTATTTAGTGATGGGAAATATATGGGGAGTACATTACTGCCTTGCAGAACATATTGGGTGAGGAAGTTGTAAGCACTGAATTTGTTAGGAAAGGTTAAAGAGGAAATTCTGAGGTGATTTAACTAAAAGAGGTGATTCGGGCAAATTTTTCACAGTTTAGTGTTTAGACGTTATGGGATAGAAGTTAAAAATTAGAAAGTTGGCACCTAGAAGGGAAATCAAGCAAAAAATATAAAGGAAAAGACTAATTGATTTGTGGAATAAGTTACCAGGGACTACAATTGAAGCAGAGTGCAAACAAAGCTAAGAAATAATTGCAACATTAACTTGTCCTTTTATACGAACATGAAGCTGAATGTTTTGAAGGTGTTTTACAAGAAAGCCACAGGGCACGAGCAAGAGGAAGATAAAAATTAGGTAATGAGCTTGAAAGCTCAATCTTGACTTAAGTTTGGAGGAAGGTGAGAGTTAGCCAAGTGGTAGGATTTTATAAAGAATTGAAAAAGAAAAGTTGTTCCCATTAGCTGAAGGTCAAAAGACTAAGAGGCACAAACTTTAGATTTTGATTTAAAATTGCATGGAGAAGCTTTTATGCATTTACTGAGATAATGACCTGGAACTTGTTACCAATGTGGCTGGTGGGAGTGGAGGCAATGAAGAATTTTTAAAAGGAAGTTGGATGACAACCTCAGTGAAATAAACTTAAAGGTTTTAACAGAGAATGGAAAACTGTTGCACTACAAAGAACCAAAGAGAGAGATGATTATAAGATAACTCCAGAAGTCAGATGTGTGTTGTATTTGAGCGGTTAAAACTGGGGATGTAAGAAATTCCAGAAATACACCAGTGTGGATATTCTGGATAATTGTGAGGCTGGAGGAAGTTACAGATATAGGGAGGACGTGAGGGTTGTGGAGGATTTGAATAAAAGGATGAGAGTTTTAAAATCAAGATGGTCTGGACTGGGAGCTAATGTAGGTTGAAAAACACAAGGGTGAGAGGAGTCTGGAACATTACTGGTGTGAGTAAGACGTGGACAGCAGAGTTTTGGATGATATTAAGTTTGGAATATATGTTAAATTTTCAGTTTAATTCCTCATGGACACAGGCTAATGGAAATTTGAAGAGTAAAATTGAAAACATGAGCTTCAAGTGTTGGAGATCTGATTTAAATATAGAAAATGCTGGAAGTTCACAGCAAGATGTCTGGCAGCTTTAAAATTAAACAAGTTATGTTACAAATTTTCTTCGGAAATTAAGAACGCCAGCCTGGTCTGTCATACTCTTTGCCAGTTTTCTTGGGTTCGTAGTCACAGTGTGAACCACAGATGTAAATAACTACATCATTATCCATGGGACAACCCATGAGTGAAAAAATAAGTACAGTGCATTTTAACTTGTGTAGAACATCATAATGCAATACTGATGCAGGGGTGAGAATGAGGGCATGTAGATTTTTGATTACTTTACTGGCCAAGAGTAGGCATTAAGGTTATGAGCTTTCGGAAACTAGGAAGAAAGAAAATAGAGAAAACAATGAACGTCATTGAAACCAAGCATTTAAATCCTCCAAGAGTTTAATTTTTTAATTGGAATTTTCATCAATGATTTAGCGAGAAGTATATTGTAGTCAGGAATGTCTAGGCTGTGTTCGATACAGAGGTCTTCAATTCCATGTTGACCATCTGTACAATTCTTTCTAAGATCCGGGGAATTTTGGCAATTTCTCAGTCAGTAAGAACACATTACAGGCATGTCGATTGCAGCAGTCTGGTGTATTGTTAATCAGATTTAAATAACTTGAGTACATAACAATGATAAGTACAACTATTACTTCCCACAAGGTACATATCATCTCTATGTTTTAATGTCTCAGATTAGATTTACCATCTTCTCTGTTCTTGCTGAAACATCTAAATCATGAACTGTAAGAATCCTTCATTTTAGTGTGCTTTTGTCTTATGTATACTTGTCTTAAAGAGAGTTCACCTTTAAAGACTTCATGTGCTGCGTGCTGTATACAGTGCTATGACTCTGCCTGGCGGATAGTCTGCTTTGGTTTGCAAGTTTGTAAACAGAAAAATCTATTTTGCTGAAACTTCTGTTTCAGAACTTGTGTCCTAATGTCTTTAATAAACTAAGAGCTAATCAATCCCCCTAATGAGTGTTCATTTCATTTTTTTTTAACAAATTGAATAAATCTTAACTGTTGGGATCAAGTTCGACACACTTGTAAACTATTGCAGCAGGGGGATGGGACCCTGATTTGTAGTTCCAGTGTACAGGAGGTTGTAGGTAGTAAGGTCAGGGATAGGTTTACAAGGTCGTGGGAGGTCACCGGCAATCAGGATGTTGGTTTGAAATGTGTGTACTTCAATGCCAGGAGCATCTGGAATAAGATGGGTGAACTTGCAGCATGGGTTGATACCTGGGATTTCAATGTTATAGCCATTTCAGAGACATGGCTAGAGAAGGAACAGGAATGATTATTGCAGGTTCTGGGATTTAAATGTTTCAGCAAGAACAGAGAAGCTGGTAAAAGGGGAGGGGGGCGTAGTTTGGGCTGAGGTTAGAAATAGGAAAGGGGAAGTCACCCTGTTGGGAGTTTGCTATAGGCCTCAGAATTGTTCCAGGGATGTAGAGGAAAGGATAACAAAGATGATTCTCGATAGGAGCAAGAGTAACAGGGTAGTTGTTATGGGAGATTTTAACTTCCCCAATATTGACTGGGAATACTATAGTTCAAGTAGTCTAGATGGATCAGTTTTTGTTCAATGTTTGCAAGAGGGTTTTCTGACACAGAATGTAGACCGGCCAACAAGGTTTGATGCCACATTGGCACTGGGCAATTAACCCGGCCAGGTGTTAGATTTGGAGGTAGGTGAGCACTTTGGCGATAGTGGCCACAATTCAGTTATGTTTACAATAGTAATGGGCAGGGATAGGTATATACCACAGGGAAAGAGAGATAATTGGGGAAAAGGCAATTATGATGCAATTAGGCAAGGATGCAAAGGATGGGGAAGGAAACTGCAGGGGATGAACACACTTGAAATGTGAAGCTTTTTCAAGGAACAGCTACTGTGGGGAGGTGTTAGAAAAGGTTAGAAGAAATAGGATTTATAATCATGTGGAATGGAATAATTTTATTAGAGATAGTATATACGGGTTTGTGAAAGGTAGGTCTTGCCTAACTAACCTTATTGAGTTCTTTGAAAAGATGGCAAAACAAGTGGATAAAGGTAAAGAGGTTGATGTGGTGTATCTGGACATCAGTAAGGCATTTGATAATGTTCCACATGATAGACTATTTCACAAAATACGGAGTTTTGCGATTGAAAGTGAATTAGCGATTTGGATCAGAAACTGGCTAGTTAAAAGAAGACAGAGGGTGGTGGTCGATGGGAAATGTTCATCCTGGAGCTCAGTTACTAGTGATGTGCTATAAGGATCTGTTTTGGGGCCACTGCAGTTTGTCATTTTTATAAATGATCTGAATGTGAGCGTAGAAGGATGGGTTAGTAAATTAGTGGATGACACCAGGTTAGGCAGAATTATGGATAGTGCAGAAGGACATTATAGGTTGCAGAGGGACATATATAAGATGTAGAGCTGGGTGGGAAAGTGGCAAATGGAGTTTAATGCGGAAAAGTGTGAGGTAGTTCACTTCAGAAAAAATAACAGGAATGCAGATTACTGGGCTAATTACTGGGTAAACTTCTTGGCAGTGTTGATGAACTGAGAGATCTCAGTGCCCACGTGCATAAATCTCTGAAAGTTACCACCCAGGTTGATAGGATTGTTAAGAAGGTATATGGTGTGTTGGTGTTTATTGATAGGGGGATTGAGTTTCGGAGCCACAAGGTTATGCTTCAGCTGCACAAGACACTGGCAAGGCCATACCTGGAGTATTGTGTACAGTTCTGGTCACTGCACTATAGGAAGGATGTGGAAGCTTTGGAAAGGGTTCAAAGGAGATTTACTAGGATGTTGCCTGTTATGGGAGAAAGGCCTTATGAGGGAAGGCTGAGGGAACTGAGGCTGTTTTCATCGGAGAGAGGAAGGTTGAGAGGTGGTTTAATTGAGACAAATAAGATAATCAAAGGGTTAGATAGGGTGGACAGTGAGAGTCTTTTTCCTCAGATGGTAAAGGCTGATGTGAGCGTACGTATTTTTAAATTGAGGGGTGATAGATATGGGACAGATGTCAGAGGTAGTTTCTTTACTCAGTAGTAGGGGTGTGGAACGGCCTGCCTACAACAGTAGTAGACTTGCTGACGTCAGGACATTTAAATGGACATTTAACATACATATAGATAATAAAGGTACGGCGTAGCTCAGATAGGCATCAGATTAATTTCACAGGTTGGCACAACAGTCAGGGCTGGAGGACTGTACTACACTGTAATATTCTATTTTCTAAGTTCTAACTACATATTGGCTTGATTGCACCTAAACTATCACATACCACTTGACATTGAGTACAACTTAAATGTAAGAAAGGTTGCTGCACTGAGGTAGGATTTGGAAGTTATCAATTTGCAAGCCTCACGGCTTTAAGCAATGCAATAGTAAGCTGAAGGAACAGCAGATGAGCATTGTGTCAGGTAGCTGTAACAGAGAACTGATGCAACATTTATAAAGAATATCTTCCAGAGGATTGGGAAAATGCAAGAAAAAATGGTGGAAAGCATTGGAAGTCAGCGAAAAAGAAAAAGCAGAATACTTTGATGAGGCCAAACTTCAAATATTGCTGAATGGATACAGGAAGGAAAATACTTAAAAATTATGCCACATCTATTAATTTTCCCAATTCACTTGCAACATTGCAGAATTAAAAAAAAACACTTACCAGTCAAGTTGTTTAAATTTACTTTCCAAAGTCCACTTTTCCAAACAACTGGCAAGTAAAAGTGGGTTTATCTATCACATTAAAATGCCAGAATTACAGTGGGCCAGATATATTGGAAACTTCATAGACCAATGATATTTGCCCTGGCACTGAGCCAGGATGTACCAAAGGAGTCTTTCTGTGCTGACCCACTTTGAAACTCTACCCCTGATGTGATAAAACCATTGGCTTTTGTGTCAGTGTTACTCAGTGGAACCCTCTGCTCATTGATAATGAACTTAAACTTCTGAGCTATCTCTAGCTTAGCTAATAGTCTAGGTACGTGCCCTCACTATATCAAGTTCAAGTGGCCCCCTACTCGGTTTGGGGGGGTGGGTGGGGGCAAGTTACATCAAGATTGATTAGCTGAGGTGGCAACTGAGATTCTTAAGAAATCCCAGAGTTGGTGTGGTCAGTGAAATGGTGACTCACTGTAGTTCAGATGTTTTATGTGAAGCAAGATTCTCACTCCTCTAGCTTCCATAGTAAGTTATCAGATCAGGTGTACCCTTATGCTGGCATCCAGCAAAAGCAACAAAGCTTAATTCACACAGGGGACTTTCAAACAAAAGTGAGATGACTTATGTATGACCTACTCATTCCTGATGAAGGGCTTTTGCCCGAAGCGTCGATTTTCCTGCTCCTCGGATGCTGCCCGACCTGCTGTGCTTTCCCAGCACCAGTCTAATCTTGACACTTATGTATTAAACCTAATGCCTGCTTTAGGTCTATGCTTCTGATATTTTTGGAAGAATTGTTTCTACCATGGTGAGCACGGACTTCTAGCACAGAATGATCATACAGATGATATCATGTTGGATCTCTTTTAATGGGTGCAGTGCAGTCCAGTGTCGAGCTTGTGACTCAATTTAGTAAAAATAATAACTGAATTGAAAAAATGCTCCAAGACACCAGTAAAAATGCTACAATGTCATACACTGAAACTTTGGCTTACTTCAATTATTGTTTGAATAATTGCAAAACACTTTGAGGATTTAAATTCTGCCCCAATTCCAAGCCACAGCTTCCTAAAATGTGGGTTGCTACTCCATGTGGGATTGTAGCCTGGAATGTTGCAATCACAGGCTCCGATGCAGCAGTGGTTACTATTGAACTCTGACCAAGCTCAAGGCCACTTTATCTCCTCACAAATTATTAATAGTATGTCTGTCCTAACTGGCCAATTTCTGAAGTCTGATTCCTGTCCTGAGAAGCCCAGTGTTTTTGATTTAAAAAGCCTTCAGTAAAGACAGCAATACCTGATCTCTTGGCTCTCCATGCCAATTTTCTGACCCCACCACCACTCCAACCCTCATCTATGGTTATGGCCTTTCATAAGCTTCAAAATAGAGTCACAATGGGAACAGTTAAGTACTGTTTTGGGCACTGATGCTTCTCTGTAAAAGTTCCAAAATGGCAGACAGTTGGAATGCCACTCACCATAATCATAAAATCCGTTGTGTGGAAGCAGGCCATTCAGCCTATTGAGCCGCCACTGACCCTCCGAAGAGCATCCCACCCTGATCCACATTCCTTTATTCCTATTCCTGTAACCCTACATTTCCCATGGCTAATCCACCTAACCTGAGCATCCCTGGACACTGGACAATTTAACATGGCCAATCCACCTAATCTGCACTGGAGCACCCAGAGGAAACTGACACAAACACAGAGAAAATGCGTAAGCCCACCCGACAGTAGAGTCAAACCTGGATCCCTGGTGCTGTGGAGCAGCAGTACTAACCATCCAGGCACTGGGCCACCCTATGGACAATCCAATAAAAGGTGTCCCATACCTGTGCCTTACACAACTATTACACTTTTCATAAGATGGCTTCCTCTGCCTGTTGCAAGCACTATTTTCCAATCTTGGTTTGTTTTTAGGCTGCCAATGCTAGTGTTGACTGCTTCAGGGAAAAAAAAGTGCAGACATCATATACATAAAATAATAGCAAGACCACTTATCATAAACAGATCTACATTTCACTCCCTAATGCCCATGTCCCAAACCTTGAGGGTTTAAACACTTCTCTGCTAACCCATTGGCCCAAATGTAAATCATAGATCTTGTGTGGTATTACGAACTGGCTTCGTTTTATTACCATACATTGGCCAATATAAACTACATAAGAACTAGGATTAGCAGAAGGCAATTCAACCCCTTGAGCCTGCTCCAGTGAGCTACCTCATGCTGAGATGGGGAGAGGGTAGGGGCTGCCTTGTTTTTGTGTTGCATAACACCGATATTGCCACATTCAACACTTGTCAACTCATTGGGGGCCATGCCATAGGACATCACTGACAATATAATAAAAATACCTTTCATACATTTGCTGTCTGCCACATTACACTTCACATTAAATCCCTTCCTAATCCTTGTCAAAAATATTGCAGCTGATTGAGCTGCATCCAAATTTACTCTAGATTTTATATAAATTTTGAAAAAAATCTTGGAGCTCCAATGTGAAATAGAGAAGAAATGTGTGTACCAAAACAGTTGAATTTTTGTTTTTGATTAGGTATGTTATCTTGATGAGTTAATATTTCTTGAGGGTTTCTCTTAAGACAATTAGAATCATACAGTCATATGGCAGAGGCAAAGTAATACTGTATACTGTGCCTATGCTGGATCTATGCAGAAGCAACTCAGTTCAACTACTCTGCCTCATACTGCAGACTCACTTCAGCAGTGCATCCATATCACAATGGCCGGGACATCATAAAAATGATAGCAAATTGGAGCATGAATAGCCCACATGGTTCCTCCAGCCTGCTCTATCATTCAATATGATTATGACTGCTCCTTAGCTTCAATTTCATTTTCCAGCTCAACCCCATTTCCAATGTTTTCCTAAATGTTTAAAAATTTGTCCACCTCAGCCTTAAATATATTCAGCATTGTATTTAACCCTCTGGGGTAGAGATTCCCAAAGATTCCTTTTGAATGGTGAAATTTTTCATCAGATCCGTAGTTAATGGTCCCTTATCCTGACACTGTGACCATTCTTTTAACTTGTCCTCTCAAGCCTGTTCATAATTTTGAACATTTTAATGTGATTGTCTTCTCCTTCTAAAGCCCAGAGAATGTAGACACAGTTCTCCCAGTTTCTCAATGTAGGACAATTCTCTCAAATAAGGAACAAAGCTTATGAACCTTCACTGCACTGCCTCCAATCCAAATACATCTTTCTTAAAAATGGAGACTGAAACTGTGCACAGGAACTTGAGTACACCACGCAATATGATCATGACTGATCAATACTTCAAAACTGAAATTACTGCACAAAAGCCGATATTTATATGTCAAAAAGCGTGGTGCTGGAAAAGTGCAGCAAGGTCAGGCAGCAGTTTGAGGACCAGGACAATCAACGCTTTTCCAGCACCACACTTCTCGACCCTGATCACTAGCATCTACAGTCCCCACTTTCTCCTTTATTTATATATGCACCATGCACTGGTTGTGGCCAGACAGCTCAGAGTCAGTCTCCTGAACTGAGCAAATTCTAAATCCCTGTCAATTTATATTTTTTTTCCATTTTAAATTTACACTTTTCTATTTATCTATTTTTACAAACAGTGCACAGAATATAAAATATATTGTGTTTTGTGAAGGCTGCAAATGACATTCATTTAAATCCCTGTTTATATTTTCTTTTGCTTTTTTTTCATTGTCCTTTTCTCAAAGTAAAGGAAAAAAGACTAACACACAGGCTGCAACCAGCCAGTGAAATAACAGTTTCCTGATGAGAATTGAATTACACCTGAAACACAGACTGTGTACATCAGGCAGTTAGAAATCAGACCCCAATAAAAAAGGAATACCAATTAATAAACTGGCTATATAATCCAGCCAGTTCAGGAATCAGGTTTCCTCCAAAAAAAAGCAGAAACCAACAGTAGTAGTAACACACTGACTGTGGCCAAGCCTGCAGAATCAGTCCCCTAAACTGAGGAGACTCTAAATTTTCTGGTTATATTTTTCCTTTTTTTAGATTCACCCCCAACTAACAGCTTTGCTGTTTATATTTTTCCCCAGCACCCATGTTGTGTACATGCATGTGATCTCCTGGTTATGTTGGTCAGTCAGGGCTTCCTGGTTGGCCCAAATTAACAACTAGGAGAAAGTGAGGACTGCAGATGCTGGAGAATCAGAGTCCAAGGTCCCAAAGAATGTTTTCACATTCAGTAGAGATTTTCCTGAACATCCAGCCACCTCATCTACTGCACCCATTGCTCTTGATACGCTCTCCTCTACATCAGGGAGACGGGATGCCAACACACAGAGCATTTCATGGAATGTCTCTGCGATACATGCACCAAACAATCCCACTGCCCTGTGGCCAACCACTTCAACTTCCCCTCCTAATCCCTCAAGGACATGCAAGTCCTGGGTCTCCTCTACCACCAAATCCAAGCCACCCAACAACTGGAGGAAGAATGCCTCATCTTCTGCCTTGGGACCTTTCAACTACACGGCATCAACATCAATTTCACTAGTTTCCATATCTCCCCTCCCCCCATCTCATTCCAGAGCCAATCCTCCAACTTGGCACCATCCTCTTGACCTGTCCTACTTGTCCATTTGTCTTCCCACCAAATCAGCTCCATCCTCTCCATGGAGTATCACAATTAATCCTCACCTGCACCCACCTATTACCTTCCTACCTACCCTCCCTTTCCCCTCCACATTCCTAATGAAGGGTTTATGCCCAAATCATCAATTCTCCTGCTCCTCAGATGCTGTTTGACCTACTGTGCCTTTCCAGTGCCACACTTTTTGACCCAGGTTAACAACCTCAATCATGGATCTCAGTCAATGAGCTTCAGCTGGTTCTAATCATCATAAATACACTTCAGTACCTTTCACCACCCCAACCCCTGCTAATGGTATGCCAATTGTAATCAGAAATCTGTCAGTCAATTTCTACCTTCAACATACTCAAGCACTTCCCTCTACGGCAGAGAATTCTAAAAGTTAACAGTCGACTGAGGAAATGCATTTATCCTCATCTCAAACCTAAATTACATTCCCATATTTTTAAATTGTGCCTTTTGGTTCTGGACTTCCCAACAAAGAAAAATCTTAACAGCATCTATCCTGATTATCCTTTCAAGTACTTTGTAAGTTTCACTGAGATCACACTGCATTCTTTGAAATTCTGGAGGATATATGCCAAGTTTGCCCAATTTCTCCTCACAGGACTTACCCATCGTCCCAGTTCTGAGAAAGGGTCACCAGACCCAAAATGTTAACTTTGATTTCTCTTCACTGATGCTGCCAGACCTGCCAAGTTTTTCCAGCAACTTCTGTTTTTATCAGGAACAAATCTGGTGTACCTTAATTGCACTCCCTTCTATGGTAACAGTTTTGTTCCTGAATTAAGGAAACCAAAATGGCACATAGTGCTCCATTAGTGGCTAAACCAGGTTCCTAAACAGTGAAGCTAGATTTTACTATTCCTATACTCAAATCCACTTGCAATAAAGGTGAATATTCTGTGAGTCATCCTAATAGCTCGCTACATCTTCAGATTAAATTTCAGTGATTTATCAACAAGTTCACCCTAGGTCACTTTATGCATCCATACTTGGCAACCTCCTACTCTCCCAGCAATATTCTGTACATCTGTTTCTCCTACAGAAGTGGATAACCTCACATTTTTTTTCCATCTACCACATTTTTGTCCAATCATTAAGCCTATCTAAATCCTCCTGAAGCCACTTTACATCATGCTCAGAACATATTCCCACTTAGCTTTTAACGATCTATAAATTGAGAAATACTACATTTGGTCCTCAAGTCGAAATCATTGATATTTATTGTGAACAGCTGAGACCTAAGTACTGATCCTTGCAGTTGACCACTAATCACAGATTGTCAATTCAAGAATGACCTATTTATTCATACTCTCTGATTACTGTCCATCAGCCAATTATTAATCCATGCCAACACATTATCTCCTATTCCACGTGTTTAAACATTTATAACCAGCCATCTGTGGGGTCTCTATCAAAAACCCTCTGAAAATCTGAGTCCATTGGCTCTCCTTTATTAGCTTTATTTAGCAAGGTTTGAGAAGACTTGTAGCTCAGGTTGAGGTTTTGGATGTAGGTTTACTCGCTGAGCTGAAAGGTTCATTTCCAGATGTTTCTATACCTTACTAGGTAACATCTTCAGTGAACCTCATGTGAAGCAATGCTAAAAATTCCTGCTTTCTATTTATATGTTTGGGTTTGGTTGGGCTGGTGATGTCATTTCCTGTGGTGGTGTTACTTCCTTTGGTGAAATCACTTCCGGGTCCTTTTCTCAGGGGGTGGTAGATGAGGTTTGTTGATAGAGTTCCAGTTGGAATGTTATGCTTCTAGGAATTCTCGTGCGTTTCTTTGTTTGGCTTGTCCTAGGATGGATGTATTGTTCCAGTCGAAGTGGTGTCCTTCCTCATCCATATGTGAGGATACTAGTGAGAGAGGGTCATGTCTTTTTGTGGCTAGCTGGTGTTCATGTATCCTGGTGGCTAGTCTTCTGCCTGTTTGTCCAATGTAGTGTTTGTAGCTTTATTTGTAGCATCTTCAAAATCTCCAGCAAGTTTGTCAAACACAATTTCCCATTCTCAAATCCAAGCCGACTGTGCCCAATCAGATCATTGCTAACCAGGTGTCTATTTGTCCAAAAGACACAAAAACAGAAATTACTGGAGAAACTCAGCTGGTCTGGCAGCATCCGTGGAGAGAAAGCAGAGTTAATGTTTCAGGTCTACTTACCCTTCTTCAGAATCTAAAACATCACATCAGGCTCACAAAGATTGACTACATCTCAAGTTGCAGTTCTAATGTAAGATTAAGGCCTGCTTACTATCTCACTCTTTTCTTAAATAGTGGGGTGACATCCAGTACCTTGCAATCTCCAGGAATCATTCCAGAATCTATAGAATTTTGGAAGATAATCGGCATGTTCTGACTATCACCATAGATACCGCCTTCAACTTCTGGAATGAAGACCATCAGGTCCCAAGGATTTATCAACATTCGGCCCCATTAATTTCTGTATGTTACAAACAGTTGTGGTCTCACTTAACACCACACAACTGGAGCAGGATTTCCTTATTCTTGTACTCCAATCACCTTGCAATGAAAGGCCCATGTCTTTGGCTTTCTAATGACATGGTATACCTGCATGCCAACCTTCTGCACTCCTTGTACATCGATGTCTCTGAGCATCCATATCTACACTATTCACACCTTTTAAAATATATTTTGCCATTCTGTTCTGGCTACCAGAGTGAACCTCACATTCCCATGTACCATACAGTTGGGCAACCTGTTGGCCAATCACTTCTGTTTGTGTCTTCCTTGAGTTTGTGTTCCTGTAGTCAGATGACTCATCACCTCCAGGGTTGTTACAGAAATATTGACGTTTTTTTCATCAGCTTGGATGACTAAAAGTCGAAATGTAGAAGCCAAATTTAAAGCTAGTTGGACTCTGCAGTTTAAAAACAGCATAGCTGGAATAGGCTTTGGACAATCAGCTTCCCATCAAAACCACACAGGCATGGAACAGCCTGGCCATGTGCTAACAAGCAATTATTTCCACCTCCAGTGAACCTGCTTTGTTAGAGGAATGCTATGTTGACTCTGTGGTGCCCAGCTCAGCAGAAGGCATTGCGTGACAAGCTTGGCACGTGACAGTTGAAGGTTCAAAACCATGGTTCTGTCACTTCTGAATATGGAATATAGTCACTTCATTGGATTCGCCTGCCTCCACCCGCTTCTAGCATTGACAAAGGCCACAGCAATTTCGTGAAGGGTGTGGAAAAGTGGGGGGATCAAAGGATCCCCAGCCCTCTTTGCTTTATGTATCTTCTTCATTGGTTACTCCAGCTCCTTGTACCTCGAGGTGAGCATCATCAGAATGGCCAAACCCAGTAGGCCACCTTGGTGAGAAAACCTGAAGACCAGAACTAGCCCTATATGAGAGGGGGAAGCCAAAATCCTGAAACATGGGCCGAACCTCAAAGAGTGAGGAACAGCCTGTCCCAGACAGCCCTTGGAGTGACAGACCTGAACTTCACTCAGGATGAGGAACGGAATATCAAAGTAATTATGTTATTTTTTTCGGTTATGCACGGTATTTTAGTGACCACATCTTGAACACTGTGTGCAGGTTTGATCTCCTTAATTATAGAAAGATTCAAATGCGTTAGAAGTCTGGAGATTTAAGTTCTCCTTAATTATTACATTACAATTGTTACAAGCACCAATAAATTCTTGTTTAATATTCTGTCCAATGTTATAAATACTTTTAGGAGACTTATAAACTGCTATGACTTTCTTGTCTATACCTTATATATGCTTCCTTCTTTTTCTTAACCAAACCCTCAATTTCTCTAGTCATCCAGTATTTCCTACACCTACCAGCTTTTCCTTTCACCCTAACAGGAATATACTGTCTCTGGATTCTCGACATCCCATTTCTGAAGGCTTTTTAAGAATGGTGGTAAGGACAAGCCAGGGAGCTATAGACCAGTGAGCCTGGCGTCGGTAGTGGACAGGTTGTTGGAGGGAATCCTGAGGGATAGGATGTACATGTATTTGGAAAGGCAAGGACTGATTAGGGATAGTCAACATTGCTTTGTGCATAGGAAATCATGTCTCATAAAGTTGATTGAGTTTGTTGAAAAAGTAACAAAGAGGATTATGAGTGCAGAGTGGTGGATGTGATCTATATGGACTTCAGTAGCCATTTGACAAGATTCCCCGTGGGAGATTGGTTAGCAAGGTTAGATCACATGGAATGCAGGGAGAACTAGCCATTTGGATACAGAACTGGCTTGAAAGTTGAAGACAGAGTATGATCATGGAGGATTGTTTTTCAGACTGGAGGCCTGTGACCAGTGGAATGCCCCAAGGATCGGTGCTGGGTCCACTACTTTTCATCCTTTACATAAATGATTTTGCTATGAACATAGGAGATACAGTTAGTAAGTTTACAGATGACACCAAAATTGGAGGTGTAGTGAAGGAAGTTACCTCAGATTACAAAGGGATCTTGATCAGATGGCTGAAGAGTGGCAGATGGAGTTTAGTTTAGATAAATGCGTGGGGCTGCAGTTTGGGAAAGGAAATCTTAGCAGGACCTATACACTTAATGGTGAAATCCTATGGAGTGTTGCTGAACAAAGAGACCTTGGAGTGCAGGTTCATAGCTCTTGAAAGTAGAGTCGCAGGTAGATAGGATAGTGAAGGCAAAGTTTGGCATGCTTTCATTTATTGGTCAGAGCATTGAGTATAAGAGTTGGGAGGTCATGTCACAGCTGTACAGGACATTGGTTAGGCCACATGGGGAATATTGTGTGCAATTCTGACTCCTTCCTATTGGAAAGATGTTGTGAAACTTGAAAGGGTTCAAAAAAGATTTACAAGGATGTTGCCAGTGTTGGAGGATTTGAGCTACAGGGAGAAGCTGAACAGGCTGGGGCTGCTTTCTCTGGAAGGCTGAGGTGTGATTTCATATAGACTTATAAAATCATGAGGGGCATGGATAGTATAAATAGACAGTCTTTTCCTGGGGTGGAGGAACGCAGAACGAGGGGGCATCAGTTTAGGGTGACAAGGGAAAGGTACAAAAGGGACCTAAGTGGCAATTTTTTTATGTAGAGGGTGATTCGTGTGTGGAATGAGCTGCCAGAGGAAGTGGTGGAGGCTGGTACGATTACAACATTTAAAAGACATTTGGATGGGTACATGAGTAGGAAGGGTTTGGAGGGATATGGGCTGGGTGCTGGCAGGTGGGACTAGAATAGGTTGGGAAATCTGGTTGGCATGGATAAGTTGGCCTGAAAGGTCTGCTTCTGTGCTGTACATCTCTATGATTCTAATGTTTGCTGATCTCTGTTATTCCTAAACTCCACCTAGAATGATTGTGTGTTTTGGTCTTCTGATGTGGAAGTGCCAGTTTTGGACTGGGGTAGACAAAGTTAAAAATCACACAACATCGGGGCCTACTAATTACCTGATGAAGAACAGCGCTCTGAGAGTCAGTATTTCCAAATACATCTCTTGTATCATCACTTGATGTTGTGTGATTTTTAACTTGATCTTCTGAGATAAACCATTTCATGCTATTACTTAGTAGCATCCCTTAGTGGTAGTGCTACTCTTCTTCGAATCAGTGAAAGTTCTGCCCTGGAAAACCTGCAGAGAGTGATATTGACTTGGATTATCAGTTTGGCATTTTTGGCTGAGGTTCCTGTACTTTTGAATTGAGGCCCAGATGCAGCTATTCAGGTATGGGGAGCAACTGGATGAATAGTTCTCAGAAGCATGTTTTTTCACATCTTCAGTTATAAATGCAAAAATATTGATAAATATTCTGAGTAGACACATTTTACATTATGTGTGAAAATCACAATATAACACTCTCAACATATGGAACACATTTAATGACAGTTAACTATGAGGAAAATGTGCTTTTAATTTGCACAAAAGTCTTGGGATACCAAAGTGCAAGCTTGGCAAATTTGCTGGCAATATTAAGCAGCATGAGAATACAACAGAAGGCGTGAAGGCAGATCTTGATGGGTTATACAATTGGCAGACAAATAATAATCAGAGCTGAAAATTGATGCACATAAAATGATGGCAGCCTTCTGTCTCATACAACGAAGGTTTGCACAGTGGTTGCAAACTTTGTGCTCCGATTTACCTGCTGGGTGTGGTTTAGGAGTCTTATTCTAATTTGGAATACCCTTCCAAATTTTCTGCAGAGAAGGACAACAGGTTGAGATGGCACACAATTCATTGGACTCTGTTTTCTCTGGGGTCCCTTAGTTAGTTGGCCTCTTCACTTCTGCTTGCTTTTTCCAAAGGCCTTCAAAATAGTAAGCCCCTTGAGGTCATGCCAATCAGCAACAGTCTCTCCATTGTCATTGTTAGCATGCACTATTCTTTTGCAAAGGGGAGATGATGGCTTAATGGTATTATCACCAGACTATCAATCCAGAGATCTTGGTAAGGTTTTGGCAATTGAGGTTTGAATCCTGCCGTGGCAGATAATGGAATTTGAATTCAATAAATATCTGGAATTAAGAGTCTAATGATGACCATGAAACTATTGTCAATTGTCAGGAAAAAAAAACCCACCAAGATCACTAATGTCCCTTTGGGAAGGAAACTACTTACATTTAGACTCCAGACCCACCAGCGGTGTGGTTGACACTTAACTATACTCTGGGCAATTAGGAATGGGAAATAGATGATGGCCTGGTAGTGAAGCCCACATCCCATGAATTATTATTTTTAAAATGCCCTTGTAGTGGACATATGCGATGTCGTGACTCTGTGCCTAGTTGATCATACAGAAAGTATTTGAGTATGGCCAACATACAACATGAATATGGCTGAGTCAGCACAGCCATGTTTGGCTCTGTAATGAGTAGAAACACTGATTTAGAATTAGAATTAGAGTCCCTACTGTGTGGAAACAGACCCTTTGGCCCAACAAATCCACACCGATTCTCAGTAGAGTATCCCACCAAGACCCATTCTTATATTTACCCCTGACTCATGCACCTAACCTGCACATCCCTGAACACTATGGACAATTTAGCACAGCCAATTCACCAGACCTGCACATCTTTGGATTGTGGGAGGAAACCGGAGCACTCAGAGGAATCCCACACAGACACGAGGAGAATGTGCAAACACCACACAGACAGTCACCCGAGGCTGGAATCGAACCCGGGACCCTGGACCTGTGAGGCAGCAGTGCTAGCCACTGAGCCACCTTGCTGCCCCATTTCGTAACTTTGTCCAGGCTTTTAAAAATTCTTTCATGGGCTGTGGTCATCAATAGCAAGGCTAGTATTTATTGCCCATCAAGAATTCTCCTTGAACTGAGTGGCTGGCTGGGCCATTTCAAAGAGTAGTTAGAAGTCAACCACATTGCTATGGGGCAGAAGTCACATGTTGGCCTGTTCAAGTCAGTGCGGAATAATTCCTTCTTGACTGGGTTTCAGTGATCCAAATGGGTTTTTACACCAACTGATGGCAGTTTCATGGTCACTATTACTGAGAACAGCTTTCAATTCCAAATTTAACATTTAACTTCCTCCAGCTGCCATGATGGAATTTGAACCATGTTCTGACAGCTTTAGCCTTGGGCCACAGGCACCTACTCCAGTGACTACTATCATGACACAAACATCTCCCACAGGAGCACCTTTTCCTGCACAATCTTTTATCCCTTGGTTTTTATACACAGAATTCTGTCAAGTTCTGTCTTCAACAGCAGCTGAGACTCTACAGCCCTCGAGGATGGAGAATTCCAAAGTTCACGAGACTGAAAGGAGGAATGTGCAAAGGAATATAATTCTATTAGTATTCCATTCCTCTTTTCAAGTTTTATCATTTTACATGGAAATCTATGACTAAATCTTATACCTATGATCCTATGTCGAGGATATTATATTTGGGGAAGTTGCCAGGCCAGCTTGGAGTTTCTTTCCAGCCGCCAGGGTTTAGGTCCAAGGCAGACTATGAAAGAAGTGAAAAGGAAGGATAACTCAGGAGGCATTATTAGAAATGTGGGAAATCATGAGGGTAAGCAAACTAGCATTAAAGGCACTTTACCTGAATGCTTGTAGCATTCGTAACAAGGTTGATGAGTTAACTGCACAAATCATCATGAATGAATATGATTTAGCAGCCATTACCAAGTCATGGTTACAGGATGGTCACAACTGAGAGTTAAATATCCAGGGGTATCAGACTATTTGGAAGGACAGAGAGGAATGTAAGGGAGGTGGTGTAGCTCTGATATTCAAGGGCAACATCAGAACAGTGCTGAGAGATGATATAGGTTCTATGCAGAAAAAGGTTGAATCCAGTTGAGTGGACATTAGAAATTCTAAGAAGAAAAATGTCACTGATAGGCGTAGTCATTGGGCCACCAAATAATAGCATCACATTGGGACGGGCAATAAACAAAGAAATAACTAATGCCTGTAAAAATGATATGGAAATTATCATGGGGGATTTTAATCTGCATGTAAATTGGTCGAACCAGCTCAGTCAGGGTAGCCTTGAGGAGGAATTCATTGAGTGTATCTGTGATAGTTTTCTTGAACAGTATGTAATGGAACCAATGAGGGAGCAAGCTATCCTAGATCTCATCCTGTGTAATGAGACCAGAATAATTAATGACCTCACAGATAGGGATCTTTTTGGAAGGAATGATCACAGTATCGCCAAATTTAGAATACAGGTGGATTGTGAATATAAAATCCAATACCATGGTCTTGTGCTTAAACAAGGGAGACTATAATAGAATGAGGGAGGACTTGGCTAAAGCAGATTGGAACAAAGATTTTATGGTGGGACAATTGATGAGCATGGAAGACTTTCGAAGCAATTTTTAAAACTGCTCAGCGAAAGTATATTCCAGTGAAAAGGAAGGGCTATATAAAAAAAGGTAATCTGCCACGGGTGCCTAAGGAAATAAAAGGAGGCTATCAAATTGAAAGAGAAGGCATAAAAAGTGGCCAAGAACAGCAGGAAATGACAAGATTGGAAAAACTTTAAAGGGCAACAGAAAGCCACAAAGAGAGCTATAAAGAAAAGTAAGATAGAACATGAAAAAAAAAACTAGCGCAGAATATAAAGACAGATAGCAAAGGCTTATATTAATGTGTAAACGGAAAAAGAGTGGCTAAAGTAAACATTGGTTCTTTAGAGGATGGGAAGGGGTGTTGAGTTATGGGATATGATGAAATGGCTGCGGCATTGAACCGGTATTTTGCATTAGTCTTCACAATGGGGGACACTAATAATATGCCAGAAATTGACAAAGGGATGAAGGTAGATGAGGACCTGGAAACAATTATTATTACAGAAGAGGTAATGTTGGACAGGCTAATGAAGGTCAGGATAGACACGTCTCCTGGCCTTGATGGAATGCATCCCAGGGTACGAAAAGAGATGGCAGGAGAAATAGCAAGTGCACTGATAGTAATTTTCCAAAATTCGCTGGGGCGGTACCAGCAGATTGGAAAACAACAAATGTGACGCCACTGTTTAAAAAGGCAGGTAGACAAAAGATGGGGGAATTATAGACCAGTTAGCTTAACCTCTGTAGTGGGGAAGATGCTTGAGTCTATTATCAAGGAATTAATAGCAAGGCATCTAGATAGAAAGTGTCCCATTGGGCAGATGCAGCATGGGTTCATGAAGGGCAGGTCATGCTTACCAAATCTTTTGAAATTCTGTGAAGACATTATAAGCAAGCTGGACGACAGGGACCCAGTGGATGTGGTGTACCTAGAGCTCGAAAAGGCCTTCGACAAGTTGCCACACAAGAAGCTGCTGCATAAGATAAGGATGCATGGTGTTATTCATAGAGTATTAGCATGGATAAAGGATTGGTTGGCTAACAGGAGGCAATGAGTGGGGATAAATAAGTGCTATTCTGGTTGGCAATCAGTGACTAGTGGTGTGCCTCAGGGATTGGTGTTGGAACTGCAATTATTCATAATTTATAGAGATGATTTGGAGTTGGGAACCACATGTAGTGCATCAAAGTTTGTAGATGACACTGAGATGAGTGGCAGAGCAAAGTGTGCAGAGGAACGTGAAACTTTGCAGAGGATCACAGGTATTTTAAGTGTTTGGGCAAAGCTCTGGCAAATGGAATACAATGTTAAGAAATGTGAAGTTATCCATTTTGGTAGGAGTAAAAGTAAAAAAAGACTAATACTTGAATGGCAAAAAGTTATAGCATGCTGCTGTGCAAAGTGACCTTCGTGAGGGTTGGTCTGCAGGTACAAGTAATTAGGAAGGCAAATGGAATTTTGTCCTTCATAGCTAAAGGGATTAAGTTTAAAAGCAGGGAGGTTATATTGCAGCTGTGTAGGGTATGTGCAGATTTGGTCTCCTTCCTTGAGAAAGGATGTACTGGCACTCGAGGGGTACAGAGGAGGTTCACTAGGTTGATTCCAGAGTTGAGGGTGTGAATTATGAGAAGAGAATTTGGAAGAATGAGGGGGAATCTTAGAGAAACATATAAAATTATGACGGGAATAAATAAAATAGATGAAGAGACGAAGAGAGGATGTTTCCACTGGCAGGTGAAACTTGGACAAGAAGGTATAGCCTCAAGATTAGAGGGAGCAGATTTACGACTGAATTGAGAAAGAACTTCTTCACTCAGAGGGTTGTAAACCTATGGCATTCCTTGCCCAGTGAAGTACTTGGCACTACTTCAGTACACGTTTGTAAAGCTCAGATAGATTTTTATTGACCAATGAAGGAATGGAGGGATAGGGTGAGAGAGCGGGTAAGTGGCGCTGAGCCCACAAAAAGATCAGCCATGATCTTATTGAAATGGGGGAGCAGGCCCGAAGGGCCAGATGGCCTACTCCTGCTCCTAGTTCCTATGTTATTATATTCTTTGTGAAGTCTAAGGTTAGTTAGGAGACTGTGAGGCTTTATGCTGTATCGATGAAAAGCAATTGTAATATATCAAGCTATCAAGCTATCATTCCCATGTATCAACAGAGAGAATTTGAAAGGAGGGTAAAGCAAACTATATAGTTTAATTTAAGAATAAAGTTGTGATGAACAGTCACTGGACTTGAAATAGCAACTCTGCTTTCTTCCCACAGATGCTGCCAGACCTGCTGAATTTCACAAGCAATTTCTATTTCTGTTAAAGCAAACCAAATTTTGACAGAATTCTGATTCTTATTGTTTCAAGCTGAAGTTTATACTTTTTTCCTGAAAACAACACTATGGTGACAAGGAGGGTAGAAAAGAGAATCATTGCATTTTGCAATATTTGAATCCACTGGCTGCTGCTTTCAAAGGAGGTGACTAGCTTTGTGCTTTCAAACTTCTGAATATTCAAGGCACAGTCACAGTTTTTAATTTTAAAAAAAATTATATTCTTTCTTTTCCTTGAATGGTGAAAGCTTTCATGGGCCTGAAGACTTCTTCAGGCAAGCACTGTCTCGATGAAATTCACACTGCTACATACATGCTGTGGCTTTTGTGTTCTGCCCCACCTGAAATGCTTTGTGTAGATTCCCTGTCACCAATCCTTCTTGTTTGCAATAGTCTACGTTACTGACACCAAGTCAGGAAAGATAGCCACACAAAGTCTTTTGCAGAAGAGTGGCTTAGTTTTGTTGATAGAGTAGGTTGATCACATAGCACTTCAAAGCTAGTTATGTCTCACCTGTGTTAAATCGATGTGCTTTGTGAGACCTCAGGCTAAATTAAAGAGTATGTTTATTGTTTATTACGTAGAATTTAACACTGAATGTGCAAGCTGAACTGGAACTGTTACTGAACCTAAAACAGGTTACCCCCTCACAGGAGAAGTCCTTAATGTCTTGATGGACAGAACTTATCTCACAATGTTATTGGAACCTTTTAGGGTACTTCCTGCCATATACAACAATTACAGCCGAAGGGTGCTATGTGTGTGAACCATAATAAATACATAAAAGAACGGAACCAATGTTGAGGCAAATGGTTCTGAATATACTTGTGTGCTCACTTTCAGACAAAACAATCAGCCGTATGTAACAATGACCATTGGCTGCTTGAATGTTGACCTCTCATAGAAATAAGGCCATTTGTCAATGTCATGGGAGACAAAACATTCACCACATTTCAGGATTATCCTATTCTCTACAAACCAGGGAAACTGAAAATCTTCCCTTACAACACTGACAAAGGGTTGAAACGTCAGTCTCAATCAAAGGCACTGCAATGAATGTTGCATTTTGGATCATGGCTGGAGAATGTGTCGCAATTATTATCTTCCAAATGAAAATATTGTGTTCATAACTGTAGTTGGAGAAATGATTTATATGCATACAACAGCATTTGAAGGTTATATGCTGACTGCTTCATTGATACCAAATTGAAAGATGTTCCATGTAGTTTGTAGGAGACCTCAATGTGTCCCCAGCCAAGCATCAATGTGATGGATACAATTTCATGTCAGAAAGCAGGCAGAGCAGGAGTGTTTACTTGGCATTGATGGTATTGAGAAAGTTGGGGTTGAGCTTACCCTTTTACCCACACAGTTGTCAAGAAATTCAAGAATAGAGCTAAGTTAGGATCTGTATTGACATGTGGTCTCCAAACCAAGACATAAATTGAGAGACATACCTAAGGCTGACAACTAATGATATAGAGAAATTGAGTGATGTTAAATCTGGATTCCTGATGAAGGGCTTTTATCTACTCCACGGATCCTGCCTGACCTGCTGTGCTTTTCCAGCACCACTCTAATCTAGACTCTGATCTCCAGCATCTGTAGTCCTCACTTTTGCCGAGATGATGTTAAATCTGTGCTAAACTTGCTGTTATATAAGTACCTGAAAGGTGGCATTGGTGTTGCTGGATGGCTGGTTTACAGAGTGACACCAATGGTTTGGGTTCAATTCCTGTACCGTTGAGGTTACCATAAAAATCCTGCCTTCCCAATCTCACCCTCGCCTGAGTCAGGATGACCCTCAGGTTAAATTCACCACCAGTTGTTTATCTCTCTCGAATGAGAGAGTGGGACTATAGTGACTTTGTTTGTTATAGAAGGTAATCTCACTTTGAACAATGACAAGTGTTTGATGCGAGTAGAATTGAGTTCTTTAGTCAGGTATTCAGCAGTGAAGGAATAAAACCTGATCCATGGAAAGTTGGAAATGCAATGGATCCTACAAATGTGAGGAAATCCAAAGTTTGCTAAAAATTATCTTATACATAGTCACTTCAGACCTGACCTTACTATGTTACATACTGCCAATGTGATCTGACAAAAGAGACATCAAACGGGAGTGGGCTATAGCACACAAACAGTTGTCAGCAAGGTTGTATTTCTTCTTTCATAGGATATGGGCATTGCTGGCTAGGTCAGCGCTTATTGTTCATTACTAATTGTCTTTGAGAAGGTGGTGGTGAGCTGCCATTTTGAATTGCTGCAGTCTAAGTGGCATATGGACATGCACAGTGCTGTTAGGAAGGGAATTCCAGGAGTTTAACCTCAAACAGTAAAGGCATGGGAATATCATTTGAAATCAGAATGATTCGGGGCTTGGAGAGGAAATCTTACAAAAGGCAGTGTTCCCATGTGTCTACTATCCTTGTCTTTCCAGATGGTCGAGATCATGGGTTCTTAAGATACTGTCAGGAGAACCTTCGCGTATTTCTTAGTAGTGGAGGAAATAAACGTTTAAGCTGGCAGATGGGTTGCTAGCTAAATGGGTTTCTTTATTCTATATGGCATTGAACTTCTCAAATTTTCTTGGAGCCGAACTGATCCAGGCAATTGGATAGCATACTATGGTCACTGGGAAATTAATCTCTTTTTATAAAATTGTTGGTCTCAGAGAATTGTAACAACTGACATGTTGAAAGAATGGCTAGCTGAGTGATGTACTAAAGATTTGTCATCTCAGTGAAATAGTGGAGATCGCTTTCTGTGGCTTCACTTTGCACATATAAACTCCCAAGTATTGAGTTAAAAATCACACAACACCAGGTTATAGTCCAACAGGTTTAATTGGAATCACACTAGCTTTCAGAGCGACGCTCCTTCATTAGTGATGATGAAGCGTCGCTCCGAAAGCTAGTGTGCTTCCAATTAAACCTGTTGGACTATAACCTGTTGTGTGATTTTTAACTTTGTACACCCCAGTCCAACACCAGCATCTCCAAATCCCAAGTATTGAGAGTGGGTCAAGAAACTATTGTAGATTCAAGTCTAATATAATACTTCTGCCAAATTGGGAATGCAACTTCACTAGCTTGCTCCAACACATTTGAATAAGTGCAGGGATAACTGGAAACATTGACAAGTAGCTGTTTGGATTTTTGGCATCTTTTCAACCTTACGTTTTCACACAACCCCAGGTGGTCTGCATAAGTAAGCATAGGTAGGGCATTTTAAACAAAGATTAAGTAATGCTTGTGAAAAGATCAGAGGAATTAAATTGATAGATAAAAGTGACTAATGCAACGAAATGACAAGTTTCCATTGTAGTTTGCTTCCTTTTTAAGATATCAAATTGATAAGTACTTTGATCCTTTGGAACAGAGTTATATTTATTATTTCATTCTGTATGCACATGGCATACCTGCCTGCAACTGCAGATCCGCTTTGGTTCCTAATAAAGAAATTACTGCTGGAGGTTAATTATCAACTTTCTAGTGTGATGAGTGACCACCTCATACATTCATTAAATTGTTTAAAGGCATGTACTGGCAAATTTAAAACATATAGAGCATATTTAATCATTGACAGTTTTTTTTATTGCATTGAAGCTCTGACATGCAATAAAGGACACTTGGTGGGGAAACCATTTTATTTATTCATAAGTGTATTCATGCACATTCTGTAACCTCGTGATACGAGTTACCCTTCAGTCTGCTATTATGTTTTTTTTATCATAATATAGATAGACGGTTGGAGGCAGGGAAGTCAAAAATGAGTGTTAGATTCTGGGGGTTCACTTTTATTGTAAGACTTGCGATAATTACAGTTGGGAGAGCCAGTGTAAAATGTCTGCTAGTCTTGATTAATTGCAAGCACCAATTCCAGGTACAAATATGTTTTCACAGGTTTCACGGAATCACCAAAATTAGTACAAAAGAATTGATATTCAGTAAAAACATTGGTTTTGAGTTGATTGACTTCAGTACAGCAACTCACATTTCTGGCTGACTGGGCTCATGTCTGCCGTTCTGTTCTGTTGACAAATGTTGTCCTCTTAACTTGAGTTTTCTTTATACACCAAACTACAGGAATCACTGCTTATTAACACTTGCTAGTTACTACCCACTCTGCGCATATTCAGAGACATCTGAACTCTAACGGTTTTGTAGTTCATGGGCAGTATACAATTAATCTCAGGTTCACCAAAATGCAAATGCCCACTTCCTCATTGCTATCTTTGAAAGTGATGGTCACCTTACCGATATCACTTCCTGTTACTTCCTGATTTGCTCCTGAAATATCAATCACATCTCATTTACAACAGCTTGTCCCTCTTAGTTTACCAAATTTCTAGAACTTTACCAAGATAGTGTGACACCAGTATAGTAATTTGTGCGCCTCTTTCAGAGTATGTAGTGTCACACCCATAATTAACTCATTATCATCCCAAATGTCTAATGTAATACATGTAAGTATTTTGAAAAATTCCAAATGCTATCAATACCCTTTAACTATAAGAACTGTGTGTGTGATTCCACAATAGCTGTTGATGCTTGAAACAAATTCCCTGAGGTTAATTGAAAGACTGTACATGCTTTTGTTGCTTTCCAAATGGTCCTGTACATACTTTAAGTTAAAAAATGAATAAATTTTAAAACACACCAGTGTCTTTGAGTAAAAGTAAAATTCCTTTTACATATGTTGACTTATGTTTAACTTAGCTTGGGCTGCAGAAACAGATATAAAACTGCAAACTCATTACCTTACTTTTTATCTCAGTCTTTTTTAAAATGCATTCACACAATGTGGGCATCACTGGTTAGGCCAGCATTTATTATCCATCCCTAATTACCCAGAGGGCAGTTAAGAGTCAACCACCTTGCTAGAGTCACGTGTTGGTCAGACCAGGTGAGGATGGCAGTTTCTTTCCCTAAAGGGCATTAGTGAACCAGGTGGGGTTTTCCAACAATTGACAATGGACTCATGGTCATCATTAAAGTCTTAACTCCGGATTCTTATCAAATCCAAATTCTACCATCTGCTGTGGTGGGATTCAAAACATTGCTACGGTCTGTGGATTATCAAAGCAGTGGTAATACAACTCGGCTATCACCTCCCCCTAATATGTCTATTTTTCTATTCGGAAGATATTTTACAACTAGCACCAATTAGAGAGGATAATGATTTAATTCCTCGTTTGCTTAATCAGGTCAAAAATATTGGAAACCAACTTAATCCTCCATGAGGAAGAATGAAACTTTCATAAATCCTATATGCAAGAGTATATGCTGCTCACTTTGACCTTCACTGGGAACTGTCATTGTTTCAACATGCAGAGTAGGAGAATGAGAAGCTGAATATCATTGAGGAGAGATGACATAATAATGAGGATAATAATGCATATTAATGTAGGGAAATAAGGGCCTAGCAAGAGTCTTGTCTTGCCATTCAACATTTGGTTGGAAAATGGGAGTGTTTGTTCTCCATGGCGGGTAGCTGCTCGCTAGCCATCTCATGCAATTCTCCCAACTTTCTTGTCATTTAGGGACTGGGCCCGATATTACCCAAGATTGTTCCATCATTGTCAGACCAGTCTTAAGACTTATCAAAACTTAAACCATCCCTTTCCAGTCACTCCTCCTAAAAATATCTAACTTTTGGCTTGACATCAAATTCTTGTCAGATTATTCTCTTGTGAAACATCTTTAATGTTTGTTGCATTAAAAATAAATTAAAATTGCAATTACATAAGATTAAAATCTGTATGTAAGGAAGGGTTGCTTATTTTTATGTATCAGGTGCTTTTAAGAGCTTCTTCTTTTTCGGCTTAATGTCACTGAGGGCATTCAAGAGACAGAGGGAGATTAGTAGATTTAGAGAAGTGGTTACACAGCAGGGTCAGTGTCGAACAGTGTGATGCTGGAAAGCACAGTAGGTCAGGCAGCATCCGAGGAGCAAGGAGAGTCAACATTTAGGGCATAAGCCCTTCATCAGCATTTTAGTGGGGAAGGGAGCTGAGAGATGAATGAGGGTTGGGGCTTGGGGGAAAGGTAACTGGGATGGCGATAGGTAGATGCAGTTGGGGGGTGATTGTGTTAGGTCAGTAGGGAGGGTGGCGCAGGTAGATGGGAAGGAAAATGGACAGTTGGGACAGGTCATCTTCCTTCCTGTCCATCTTCCTTCCCACCTATCTGCTCCAGCCTCCCCAATGACCTATCACAATCATCTCCTATTTGCATCCACCTATCACCTTCCCAGCTGCCTGCCCACCCCAGCCCTATCCCCACCATCCTATTCCCTTCCCCCTCCACATTCCTAATAAAGACTTATGCCCAAGACGTCGACTCTCCTGCTCCTCAGATGCTGCCTGACCTGCTGTGTTTTTCCAGTGCCACACTTTTCGACTCTGACTCTCCAGCATTTGCAGTCCTCACTCCCTCCACACAGCAGGATCACTCAGACAGATGAATGATTGTCAGGAAATAAAAGAAGGTAGTTCAGTGGCTATTCCTCTCTCAAACAGATATGCTGTTTTGGGTGCTGTTGAAGGGGATAGTCTCTCAGAGGAAAACAAAAGTGGCAGTCAGATCTTGGACACAAAGAATGAATTCTATGTTAAACAGGGTTTGTCAAGATTTAAATGAATAATTGTTATAAGGGACTCTCCTTTCAGGAGTGCAGACAGGAGATGCTGTGGCTGTCAGTGTGATTCTAGGAAAGTACAATGCCTTCTTGGTGCCTGGAATAAGGACGTCTCAAAACAGTTGAAGCATATTGTCAAAGGAGGGGAGTGAGAAGCTGGAAGTTGTTAAACACATGGGTAGAGATGACATAGTTAGGAAAAACATTAAGGCTTTGCAGAGTGAATCTAAAGATAGAAGGTTAAAAGCAGAGGTAGTAATATCTGATTTTGTCCGAATGCCATGTTTTAATGAAAGTAGGAATAAAAAAGGGGCAGATTAATCAATGGCTGAAGAGATGGCGCAATATGCAAGGTTTCAGATTTTGGATCAATGCTGTCTCTTTTGGGGCAGAAAAGACCTGCTTAAAAGGGGTGGGTTTCACTGACTAATGACTGGTGGGAAGTTTTGCTAGTTTTATTTCAGGAGCCTTTAAATTAGTATGGGAGGGAGATGGTGGCGGGGGGAGGGGGGTTAGGTGGAGGTGATGGTGGGGTGATGGTTGGGTGATGGTGAACTGGGGGTTGTGGTTCCTAAGTAGCAGTAAAAACAGAGAGACAAGTGGGGAAGCACAATGGCTCAGTGGTTAGCACTGCTATCTCAGAGCACCGGGGGTGCGGGTGGATTGGCCATGCTAAATTGCCCATAGTGTCCAGGGATGTGCAGGCTAGGTGAATCAGCCATGGGAAATGCAGGGTTACAAGGATAAGGTAGGGAGGTGGTGGGTTTGGGTGGGATGCTCTTTGGAGGGTTGGTATGGAATCAATGGGCTGAATGGCCTGCTTCTACACTATAGGGATTCTATGAGAATAGTTCTGAATCAGGAAAATGCAACTTAGTTTGAAAAGGCAGACAAGAGCAAGTCAGAGAATGAAGTAACTCTGAAGAATTAAATTGCATTTATTTTAATGCAAGGGGCCTTACAGGTAAGGTTAATGAACTCAAGGCAATATGGGAACATGGGACTGAGACGATATAGCTGTTACAGAAACTTTGCAGTGGAAAGGACAGGATGGCAGCTCAATGTTCTGGGCTTTAAATTCTACTGGAAGGATAGAAAGGGGGGCAAAAAAGGAGGGGGAGTGGTGTTTTTGACTAAGGAAAGCACTATTTCTATAATTAGAGAGGACATTCCTGAGTGATTGTCCAGTGAAACTATATAAATAAAAATTAGAAATAAGAAAAGGATGTTCACCTTGATGGGATTGTGCTGTAGGCCCCCCATTAGTCAGAGGGAAATTGAGGAGCAAATACATAGAGAGATCTCAAATATATGTAAGAATAATAGAGTTGTAATAGTATGGTTTCCAATTTCCACTGTGACTGCCATAGTGTTGAAGGTTTGGATGGTGAATTTGTTAAATGTGTTCAAGAAAACATTCTTTATCAATATGTACATGTTCCTACCAAAGAAGAAGTTAAATGTGACATTCTCTTGACAGGGCAAGTGACTGAAGTGATAGTAGGGCAACACTTTGGCTCTCATGATCATAAGTCTACTAGTTTTAAAATAGTTATGGAAAAGATAAGCCTTCCATCAAAATTAAAGTTTTTAATTGGAGTAAGGCAAATATTAATGGTATGAGACAAGAACTGTCAAAAGTTGATTGGAGTAGACTGTTCGCAGAGGAATCATTGACAGGTGGGAGGCTTTCAAAAGTGTGAGAATGAGATTCAGAGGCATTATGTTTGTGTTAGAGTGAAACATAAGGCTGGGAGAGTATGGATTAATGGATGAATAAAGATATTGAACTTCTAGTCAAGAATAAGAAGGATTCATATATTAGATATGGATGACTAGAATTAAATGAATCTCTTGAAGAGTAAAAAAAATTGTAAGGGCATTTGTGAGAGGAAATTCAGGAGGGCAAAGAGGTGATTCTACAAGTACATTAAGAGGAAAAGAACAACTAGAGAGAGAGTGGGCCCCCTTAAAGATCGACAAGGTCATCTATGTGTTGAGTCTCACATGGATGGGAGAGATACTAAATGAATATTTGCATCAGTTTTTACTGTAGAAAAAGAGATGGCGGCTGCAGAACTCAGGGAAACAAATATTGATGCTTTGAAAACAGTTTAGATTACAGAAGAGGAAGTGCTGGACATCTTAAAAAGCACGAAGGTGGATAAATCTCCACGACCTGATCAAGTGTATCCCAGGACACTATGGAAAGTTCGGGAAGAATTTGGAGGGGACCTTGCAAAAATATTTGTAGTATCTATAACCATGGGTGAGGTTCCAGAGGACTAAAGGGTGGCTAAATGTGGCTATTTAAGAAAGGCTGTACGGAGAAGCTCAGGAACTATAAACCTGTAAGTGTGACATTGGTGGTGGGTAAGTTGTTGGTGATGATTCTGAAAGATAGGATTTACATGCATTTATAGAGGCAAAGACTGATCAGGGATAGTCAGCATGGTTATGTGTGAGGGAATTGCATCTCACAAACTTGATTGAGTTATTTGGGGAAGTAACCAAAAAGATTGATGAGGGCAGAGTGTGGACATTTATACTGACATTAGTAAAACCTATGACGAGGTTCCACGTGATAGACTAATTAATAAAGTTAGATCACATGGGATTCAGGGACAGCTTGCCAATTGGATACAAAATTGGTTAGCTGGTGGGGTCAGGGTGTTGGGTACAAGATTGTTTTTCGGACTGGAGTGGTGTTTGACAGAGTAGATATGGACTTGGTCCAATTTTGTTTGTAATTTTCAAAAATGATTTGGATGAGAATCTAGAAGGCATGGTTAGTAAGTTTTCGGTTGCCACCAAAATTGGTGGTATAGTGCACAGTGAATAAAGTTATTTAAGATTACGAAGTGATCTTGATCAATTGGGTTAATGGCCTGAGGAGTGGCAGGCGAATTTAATTTTGGCATTGCATTTTGGTGAAACAAAAAAAGGAGTAAGACTTATACAATTAAGGTAGGGCCCTGGGTAGTGTTGTAGAAAAGAGAGACCCAGTCACACAGGTACATAATTCTTTGAAATTTGTGTCACAGGTAGACATGGTGGTTAGGAAGGCATTTAGCATGTTTGCCTTCATTGCTTCATTGAGTATAGGAGTTTAGAACCTCATGTTGAGGTTGTACAGGATGATGGTGAGGCCTGTGTGCAGTTATGGTCGCCCTGTTATAGGAAAGATATGATTAAATTGGAGAGGGTTCAGAAATGATTTAACAGGATGCTGCTAGGAATAGAAGAATTGTGTTATAAAAATAGGCTGCATAAGTTGGGACTCTTTTCACTGGAGCGTAGACGTTTGAGGAGTGATCTTATAGAGTATTATAAAATTATGAGGGGCATGGATCAGGTGAATAGCCAAGGGTTTCTTGTCCCTAGGATGGGGGCATTCAAAAATAGGGGGCATATTTTAAGTGAGAGGAGAATGTTTTTTTAACATGAGTCTCAACATATTTACACAGAGAGTGGAATGTTTGTAGCATGAACTGCCAGAGGAAATGGTAGATGCAGGTATAGTTACACCACTTAAAAAGCATTTAGATAGTTACATGAATAGGAAAGGTTTGGAAGGACGTGGGGCAAATGCAGGCAGGTGGGACTAGTTTAGTTTGGAAATGTGGTTGGCATGGATTAGTTGGACTGAAGGGTCTGTTTCTATGCTGTATGACTCAATGATTCTAGAACATTAAGCCTGTGGTTCAACTTGGTTCAATAAGTAATGTAAAAAATGAGGTCTGCAGATGCTGGAGATCACAGCTGCAAATGTGTTGCTGGTCAAAGCACAGCAGGTTAGGCAGCATCTCAGGAATAGTGTAGCAGAGCAGCAGGCACAGCTTAAAATGAGGTGTCAACCTGGTAAAGCTACGACAAGGTACTGAATGCATAATATGCAGCTGAAGCTGGAACATTCAGTAGGTATGAGGAGGGGATAGACAGATTTTTAATTATTGGGTTAAAGAGTTGCAGAGAGGGAGCAGGAAAGTGGGGTTGAGGCCAAATTGAGATCAAGCATAATTGTACTGAATGCCGGAGCAGGTTTGAGGAGCTGAATTGACTACTTTTGATCCTAGTTCTTATGTGAGACATGGCTAAGTAATCCCATAAACCAATGAATCATAACAAAGCGATGGAGTCCTGTCACAGTCAGTCATAATTGGTGGTGTACAATTAAACAATTCGCCAATGGAGCAGGCAGTATGAATATCCCCATACTCAATGATAAGGGGGTTCAATGCAAATTCTAAGCTGAAGCAGTGGCATTAGTCTTTAATCAGAAATACCGAATGGATGATTCATCTTGGTCTCCTCCTGTAGTCCTCCACATTATAGTTTCATAGACCTCAGGAGAAAGTGAGGTCTGCAGATGCTGGAGATCAGAGTCGACAGTGTGGTGCTGGAAAAGGACAGCAGGTCAGGCAGCATCCGAGGAGCAGGTCAATTGATGTTTCGGGTATAGACCCTTCCTTCCTGATGAAGGGCTTGCGCTCAAAATTTTGATTCTCCTGATCCTTGGATGCTGCCTGACCCACTATGTTTTTCCAGCACCACACTCTTGATTTTCATAGTCCTCAGCCAATCTGATTCAATCCACATGACACAAAGGGTGGTGAATGCCTGCAACGTGCTGCCAGGGGAGGTGGTGGAAGCAGAAACAATAGCAGCATTCAAGAAGCACTTGGACAGATCATGAATAGGAAGGGAATAGGGAGAGATAGGGACTGTTAGTGAAGATAGTTTTAGTATGGAAGGGCAAAATGTGTTGGTGCAGGCTTGGAGGGTGAAAAGGCCTGTTCCTGTACTGTCTCGTTCTTTGTTTTCTTGTGAACGTCTGAAAGCAGTGAATATAGTAAAGGCTATAGCTCCCTGACTAATATTAACTGAAAGAGTCAGAGAGACCACTTACCCAATGGGTCAGAGAGGTACTGGGACCGGAGAGGGAGCAGCTGCTGCTTCCAAACAACATGAAAAAATAGAGTTACATCACAGGAAAACAGTAAGGTCATTGCTTGGTAAGAAATTGCCGTTAGGGATTGTCTACAAACTGCTGTAAATTAGAGAAGTGTAATTCCTAAAACAAGTGTCTTTATTTGGATTTATCCAAGAAAGTTAGAGCCAATATAATAAAGTAATACAAGTAACACAAGGGAAATAAAGTTAAAGAGTTCAATGAAGTAAGGTCTTTGCATTGCAGTGTGAATGCCTAGAGTGAAACAAGGTCCCTAGCATGATTAGTGTTCTTTAAAGGGAGTAACTAACAAGTTTAATCTGAACAGAAGTTATGGCTATGGAGCTCATACCCCTGATGTGTTCCTTCTGCACTATCTGGCAAGTCAGCATTGCTGGTCACCACGTGTTCAGGATGTGTGCTCAGCTGCTGGCTAACTGTGTTTTGGAGCTAGAGATGGTGGGGCAACTCACTGTGAAACATCCATCGGAGCTGCTGCGATTGTTGTGTACAGCACGTTTGGTGAGGTGGCCACACCAGCAGTACAGATTGAACAGGCAGGAATGGGATGAGTGATCAGCAGGCAGAGTAAAGAAAGGTAGGCCATTCAGGAATGCCCTAGGGCTGGCCCCTTCTCTAACAGATATATCATTTTGGATACTGTTGTGGGGGGGGGGCGGGTGGTGTGGTTATTGTTTGGGGATCACAGTAGAAGTCAACTATATGACATCATGACTGGCTCTGGTGCACAAGAAATGGGGTTGAAGAATACCACAGCTTTAGTAATAGGGGATTCAACAGTAAGAGAAACAGACAGGCATTTCTATGGCTGCAAAAAAAGACTCTAGGATGGTATGGAGCCTCAAGTATATGAGGGTCAAAGATGCCTGAGAGAGGGCATTCTGAATGAACGGATAAACAACTAGTGTTCATGTTACATGTTGCTATCAATTACAAAGGTGAAAAGAAAGGATGAGGTCCTTAAGACCATAAGACATAGGAGTGGAAGTAAGGCCATTTGGCCCATCAAGTCCACTCCGCCATTCAATCATGGCCGATGGGCATTTCAACTCCACTTACCAGCGTTCTCCCCGTAGCTCTTAATTCCTTGAGACAACAAGAATCTATCAATCTCTGCCTTGAAGACATTTAGCGTCCCAGCCTCCACTGCACTCCGTGGCAATGAATTCCACAGGCCCACCACCCTCTGGCTGAAGAAATGTCTCCGCATTTCTGTTCTGAATTGACCCCCTCTAATTCTAAGGCTGTGTCCACGGGTCCTAGTCTCCTCGCCTAACGGAAACAATTTCCTAGCGTCCACCCTTTCCAAGCCATGTATTATCTTGTATGTCTCTATTAAGTCTCCCCTTAATCTTCTAAACATCCATTGAATACAATCCCAGGATCCTCAGCCGTTCCTCATATGTTAAACCTACCATTCCAGGGATCATCCGTGTGAATCTCCGCTGGACACACTCCAGTGCCAGTATGTCCTTCCTGAGGCGTAGGGACCAAAACTGGACACTGTACTCTAAATGGGGCCTAACCAGAGCTTTATAAAGTCTCAGTAACACATCTCTGCTTTTATATTCCAACTCTCTTGAGATAAGAGACAACATTGCATTCGCTTTCTTAATCATGGACTCAACCTGCATGTTTACCTTTAGAGAATCCTCAACTAGCACTCCCAGATCCCTTTGTACTTTGGCTTTACTAATTTTCTCACCATTTAGAAAGTAGTCTATGCTTTTATTCTTTTTGCCAGAGTGCAAGACCTCGCACTTGCTCACGTTAAATTCCATCAGCCATTTCCTGGACCACTCTCCCAAACTGTCTAGATCCTTCTGTAGCCTCCCCACTTCCTCAGTACTACCTGCCTGTCCACCTAACTTCGTATCATCTGCAAACTTCGCTAGAATGCCCCCAGTCCCCTCATCCAAATCATTAATATATGATGCGAATAGCTGTGGCCCCAATACTGAACCCTGCGGGACACCGCTCGTCACCGGCTGCCATTCTGAAAAAGAACCTTTTATCCCAACTCTCTGTCTTCTGTTAGACAGCCAATGCTCAATCCATCCCAGCAGCTCACCTCGAACACCATGGGCCCTCACCTTGCTCAGCAGCCTCCCGTGTGGCACCTTATCAAAGGCCTTTTGAAAGTCTAGATAGACTTCTGAGAATGTTGTGGGTTTAAGAGGTAGATTTAGTCCAGGTTTCTTTTAGAAAATGGTTGGTGGACAGATGACCAGCAGCTTATGAGAAAAGAAAAGCTATGAGTGCTTGGAATTTTTTTAAAAGTTGGAACTTAAAGAAGTAGTTGAAAGTGTGTTGCTGGTTAAAGCACAGCAGGTCAGGCAGCATCCAAGGAATAGGAAATCCGATGTTTCGGGCATAAGCGGGCTTATGCCCGAAACGTCGAATTTCCTATTCCTTGGATGCTGCCTGACCTACTGTGCTTTAACCAGCAACACATTTTCAACTGTGATCTCCAGCATCTGCAGACCTCATTTTTTACTTAAAGAAGTGGCCTGAGTGGGTGTGGTCAAGCTCTCACAATCCAGGATTTTTAGATAGCTTTCGGAAGTTGTTGCTGGGGTTACTGGTGGACTGGAAGGCAGTGAATCTCTCCCGGCTTCTACATTCTCTCTGGGGAACTGCTACATGTATCTCCTTCTTGCTGATAGGATTGCACATTTTTCCAAATTTGCTTTTTTGCCAAGGGTGTGTTTGTGGCATGTTACAACATTGCAGCAGCTACTGCTTAGTAGCTAGCTAATCTATTATTCTGTTAAGCTTTCCAATACAGTTACTGCTAAGCCAATTATTTTCTTTATTCTTTGTTTCATTGTATTTTACCTGCAATTGTGCTTTGCATAATGTTGAGCAGTTTGACCAATTGAATTGTATCTGGGACACAGCATCTCACATTTACCTCTAAAATAAGAAAAGGGTAGGGTCTCGGCTACCTCCTTAATATATTTTGAGAGGGTCTGCTCTTGTCCATAACGTCTAAAAGCAGAATATATGGAATTAGGGCTTAATTTGAAAAGTAGGACTTTAAAAGTAGTCATCTCAAAATTACTACTGCACTTTGTGCTTGTGAAAGTAAAAATAATAGGCTATATCAGATGGATATGTGGCTGCATCAATGGCTACTAGGAAAGGATTCTAGTTCCTGGGAAATGAGACCAGTTCTGGGGAAGGTAGGACCTGTTGCTTCTGCATGACATTGGGATCACTGTCCTAATGGGGGCTTTTTGTTAATTCTTGTTGTGGAGGGTTTAACCTAGAAAAGGGGTATTGGGAACTTGAGCAGCGAGACAGGAGAGAGAAGCAAAGCTAGGAAGAGGAAGATTTACTCAGTGTCTCACCCTGTGCTGTTCCTGTCCAGGGAATGTTTGATGGGGGCAATGTCAGGGAGGCAGGACTTTCTGTTTATGTTTAGTTTAAAAGAGTAGAGGGAGCTTTACCTCTGTATTTAACCTTGACTGTCACTATCCTGGGAATATTTGATGGGGACAGTGTTGAGGGGGCTTTATTTCCAAGATAAAAGAATAAAGATACGATTGTTCCTGATCTAGGAATGTTTGCTAAGATCAGTGTAATGGGAGGTTAACTCTGTATCTTACCCTGTAGTCTACCTGCCCTGGGAGTGTGTAATGGGGACAGAGTTGAGGAAACTTAACTTACAGTTTTAAATTAGTAGAAAGAAAAGACTGAAAGATACGAAAGAAAAGTGGAAGCCAGAAAAAGCAAGGGCGAGAAATAAATGGGGTCATTGTGCACAACAAAGCTAACTAACAAGATTAAAAACACAGTTTTAAAGACTTTGTGGCTTATTACACAGAGCATTTATAATTACATTATTGCAATCACAGCGACACAGGATCCCAACAGTGTGGAAGCTGGCTATTTGTCCCCTTGAGTCCACAGAGACCCTCGAAAGATCAGCCCACCCCCACATTTCCCATGGTTAATCCACTTAATCTACACACCCCTGGACACTATTGGCAATTTAGCGTGTTCAATCCAACTAACCTGCACATCTTTGGACTTGAGGAGGAAACTGATTCAGAGGCGAAAAAATTTGTAATCTTCATGCAGACTCTCACCTGAGGATGGAGTCGAACACGGGTCCCTGATGCTGCGAGGCAGCAGTGCTCGCCATTGTATCACCACGCACGGGAGGTAAAAACGGATGGGAATTGAATATCGAGGGGTATTCATTGTTGAGGAAAGACAGACTGATTCTTGACACAATATCTCAACAGTACAACTAGGGAACAGGTTATACTGGATCTGGTTTTGGGAAATCAGTCTGGCCCAGTGAGTGAAAGTTCAGTGGGGGAGCATTTCGGGAATAGTGACTATAATACCATGAGGTTTAAGATATTATTGGATAGGGATAACAGCAGTCCTTGGGTGAAGGTGGGAGCAGCTTGGTGGCTCAGTGGTTAGCACTGCTACCTCATAGTGCCAGGGACCCGTGTTCAATTCCCACCTCGGACAAGTGTCTGTGTGGAGTTTGCACATTCTCCTCGTGTTTTTGTGGGTTTCCTCCGGGTGCTCCAGTTCCTTCCACAGTCCAAAGATGTGCAGGTTGGGTGAATTGGCCAAGCTAAATTGCCCATTGTGTTAGTCAGGGTGGGTGGCTCTTCGGAGGGTCAGTGTGACTTGTTGGGCCAAAGGGCCTGTTTCCACATTGTAGGGAATCTAATCTAATCTAAAACCGGGAGAAGATGAACTACAATAATATTAGACAGGAACTGGAGAAATTTGATTGGAGACGGCAGCTTGAGGGTAAATCTACATTGGACATATGGGAGTATTTCAAATGGCAGTTGATAAGAGTTCAGGAGCAGTATGTTCCTGTGAGAATGCAAGATAAGTATGGCATGTTATGTGAACCTTGGATGACCAGGGATGTTATGACCTTGGCCAGAAAGAAATAGACAGCATATGTAAGGTCTCAGGCAATGGGAACTGATGAAAGCCTTGAAGTAAATAAGGAAAGTAGGAAAGAACTTAAACAAGGAATTAAAATGGATAAAAGGGGTCATGAAAGTCATTAGCAAACAGGATTAAGGAGAATCCCAAAGTTTTTTAAACATCCATAATAAGCAAGAGGGTAGCCAGGGAAAGGGTTGGCCCACTCAAGGGCAAAGGAGGGAATCTATGTGTGGAGCCAGAACAGGTAGGTGAGGTCTTAAATGCATACTTTGTTCTAGTATTCACCAAAGAGAAGGAATTGGTGGAGCATGATCTCAGGGAAGGGAGTTTTGAGTTTCTAAGCCAAGTTGCTACTAAAAAGGAAGAGGTAGTGTCTGTCTTAAAATGTATTAAGGTGGATGGGCCCCTGGGTCCTGATAGGATCTATCCCAGAATATTGAGGAAGGCAAGAGAACAAATTGCTGCAGCATTGACATACATCTTTGAATCTTATTTGGCCACAGGTGATGTCCCAGAGGACTGGAGAATAGTCAATGTTGTCCTATTGTTTAAGAAAAGTAGCAGGGATAATCCTCAAAATTATAGACCTGTGAATCTCATGTTGGTGGTAAGGAAATTGTTAGAACAGATTCTCAGAGACAACTCTGTATGAATTTAGAAGCAAATTGACTTATTAGTGATAGACAGCATAGTTTTGTGCAGGGAGGTCATGCCTCATTGACTTGAGTATTTTGAGAAGGTGAAGAAGATGATTGATGAGGGAAAAGCAATTGATGTTGTCTATGTGGACTTCAGTAAAACCTTTGACAAGATCTCTCATGGCAGAGAAGGTGTCTGTGAGAGGGTGTGAGGGTGGGTGTGTATCTGAGAGGGAGGGTCTGTGTGAGTGTGATCATGTGTAAGAGTGTCTATGTATGCACTTCCTCTAGCAGCTCCTTCCACACACGCATCCCCTTTTGAGTGAAGAAGTTGCCCCTAAGGTCCCTTTTAAATTTTCTCCTCTCACTTTCAACCTATGCTGTCTAGCTCTGGAGTCCTCCATCCCAGGGAAAAGACCTTGTATATTTACCCTATCCACGTCCCTCAAGATTTTATCAACCTCTATGGAGAAAGATTTTTTTCACTCAAATGGTATTAAACCTGCGAAATTCTCTACCACAGAAGACAGAGGAGGTCAAGTCACTGAACATATCAATAAATAAATAGATACATTTTTGGAGATTAAATGCATCAAGGAAAATGGAGGGTGAAAGGGGAGTTGTAGTACTGTGATAGAGGATCAGCAATGATCACATTAAATAAGGGAGCAAACTTAAGGGGCCAAATGGTCTACTCCTACTCCTAGGTTCCATGTTTCTAGGATGGCCTGTATTCCAGAGCAAGCTGTATTACTACTCAAGCTGCTCTGGTACTGCTCCAACCCTGGCATCTACTGACAAGGTGGAAAATTGCCCAGAAAAGAAACAGCATTAATCCAAACCAGCTAAGTCCTATCTCACTTACCACCATCAGTCACTATGAATGCTAATACGTAGCATTTACTCAACAATAATATTGTCCCTGATGTTCAGTTTGGATTTAACCAAAAGCCATTTCACTCTGAATTGATCCAAACTTGAACAAACAACCTGAATTCCTGAGGTATGTTGAGAGTGTGTTTACACCAAGACAACATTTAGACCAGAAATCATAAGTTATCGGAGCAAGATTAGGCTATTTGGCCCAATTGAACATGGTCCACCATTCAATCATCTCTGACATGTTTCTTAACCCCATTCTCTTGCCTTCTCCCGTAACCCTTGATTCCCTTCACTGTCTCCTGTGGCAATCACTTCCACAGATTCACCACTTCCGGGCTGAAGAAATTTTTCCTCATCTCAATTCTAAAAGGTTGTCCCTTCACTCTGAGGCTGTGCCCTCAAGTTTTAGTCTACTCCACATCTGCTCTATCAGGCCTCTCAGTATTCTGTAAGTTTCAATGGGATCCCCCCCCTCATACTTTTAAACTGTATTGAGTACAGACTCACAGTCCTCAACATCTATTCATATGACCAGAATCAGTGTTGTGAACCTCTGCTGGACACCAACCCCCCCCCCTTCCACCACCACCACCTCCAAGGCAAACATGTTCTTCCTTAGAATTGGGTCCCATATCTGCTCACACTATTCCAAATCCAGTCTGGCCAAATTGTCATACAGCTGTATACTTGTGCTTTTGTATTCTAGCCCTCTTGAAATGAATGCTAATACTGCATTTGCCTTCCTAAAAGCCAACTGACCCTATATTAACCTTAAACCAATCCTAAACTAGAACTCCTAAGTCATTTCATTCATCAGATTTCTGAAGTCTTCCTTCACTTAGAAAATTGTCTATGCCTCTATTCTTTCTATCAAAGTGCAGAGTCTCACACTTTCTCACATTGTATTCCATATGCTACTTATATGCCCGTTTGTCTACTCTCCAAGCAGTGTCCAAGTCCTTCTGCAACCTTTCCGTTTCTTGAACACTACCTGCCCCTCCACCTATCTTTATGACAAACTTAGCAACAATGCACTCAGTTCCTTCATCCAGATCATTAATGTATAATGTAATAGTTATGGTTCCAACACGGACCCCTAGGAAACTCCACTAGTCTCCAGCTGTCAGCCTGAAAAAGACCCCTTTACCTCTCCTCTCTGCCTTCCGCCAGTAAGCTATTCTTCTATCCATACCAATGCCTGAAGGGCTCTTGCCCGAAACTTTGATTCTCCTACTCCTCGGATGCTGCCTGACCTGCTGTGTTTTTCCAGCACCACGTTCTCAACCCTAACACCACACACCGTTGTCTGATATAGCAGTCTCTTGTGTGGCGCCTTGTCAAAGATCTTCTGGAACTCCCCATAGATCATATCCATTGTTCCTCCTTTCTCTAACTTGTTCAGTATCTCCTTAAAGAGTCCTAACAGATTTGTCAGGTGTGACCAGGCATTTTCTGTGGGTTGGAATTCTGTCAGGAGTAATTCATCTCCTTATTTTCCAAATTCTTTCCACCATTTGGAAAGTAGTGGTCCAGAGTCCAATGGTCTGCGTGTCTGGATGAGCACACTTTAAAATCTTATACAATATTCTCTTTTTCATTGGCACAATATGGCAGCAGTTTGTACCATTTACAAGATGCACTGCAACAATTCACTGAGGCTCCTTTCAAACCTAAAGCCTCTATCACCCAGAAGGACGTTGATAGCAGATGCATAGGGACACCATGTCTGCAAGAGGAACACACTTTCC